>NC_135542.1:68822398-69122398 GCF_045843805.1 Urocitellus parryii
AAATGAAGTAGAAAGATTAGAGAGGTAAGCATGATAAATCCAAAGGAAGCTAACAGAAGCTGATGTTTTGTTTGGCTCCAGGCAGGTAATCTAAATTCCACCCATCTACTGTTTTAAATTCACTGTCAAAGGGAAAAGATAAAACTCCCCTCACTCAAATTTATTTAAAAACTAAACAAAGGCAATTTCAAACATTTTTGTAGGTACTAAAGTAAGAGACAGGGGAAAAAGTGATGGACTAAGGAAGGAAATTTTTCCATTCTCTCAATCCCCAGCACCACCACAGGGACGGGCGGGGCAGGGAATCGAGTCTCTGAAAAGGTGAAGAAATCTAATCACTCTACTGATGTATTTTCCCAGAGCAATTAGTAATGGACAATGAGGGAAATGTGGAAAACAAAGGATAAAGGGGAGAATAAGAGAGGCAGTAAGGGAAAAGGAAATACGAAGTAAAGATCAAATAATGACAGGAAGAAAGGACTGCAGTGTAGGCGTGAAGGCAGGAAGAGAACCACAGGGAGAGGGAGCGCCTAGGGGCGCCAGAGCCTGCGAGTAGAGAGACTGGGAAAAGGACAGGGGTCCAGAGAGGGGTACGGTGGTGGGGCGGCCAGAGGAGTACCACCGTACCGGGGGCTTGACAAACACTATCGGTTCTCCGCGCCCGAGATCTTCTAATGCTGCGCTGGAGGCTTCGGTGACAACTGCTTGGTCCATTGAGGCCATTCCTCTCCCTAGGCGTCGGGTTGCTAGGAGGCGCCGAGCGGCTGCGGCTCCGGAGCGTGCGCAGAGCACCGCCAGGTTTGTCTCCAGTGGTGGGGGAAGGGATGCGGGCGCTCACAGCGAGGCGCCCAGCGAAGCCAGCGAAGCCTGCGAAGCCAAAGCAGAGGAAATCCCTCCAGACCATCATGCGCTTGTGATAAGAAAATCTAGCCGGCTCTGGAGTTGCCAGAGTGTCCTGGGTGAGTATCTGCGTCAAAGGAGTGTTACCGGGAGGTAACTCCGCAGTCTCCAGCAGCCCCTTCCAGATCACTTGGGAGGCATACTTAGCGCTAAAGGAATACTTTGCTTGAGCATACACTGTGTGTATTCATCCAAGTCGACATTCTGGCGTCACTTCTCCTTTGAGAAGGGAGCACCAGACAGCAGGTTTCACCAGTTGTGAAACCACAGATCAATCCCTTCCCTCTCCCTATAGACTCTTTTGGGCCTCAATCTAGAATTCAACTAAATTCATTTTGGGTTTCTCAATCTAGAAAAATTCTTTTTACAAACCAACCATCCCTCAACATTAATTTCATTTTAGAGTACCTACCATGTTCCAGGGACTTCATATACATTAATCTCATTTAATCCTCAAAACCACCCTGCAACGGCTTTATGAAAGATTTTATGAAAAATCTTAAATCCTAATCTGAGGCTTCCTTGGACAATTTGCCATTTGACTCAGCATCACACAGAAGTGGCAGAGCCATCCAAATACAGATTTGACTCCACTGCCCTTCATACCATGAAATTTCTGCTTCCCTAATGTGGACCTACTACCTGATCCTTTCCTTTCTTGGGTACTTTCCTAACCATTTTAATGTAACATACACACACATCTTTTAACTTAAAATTGAAATTGCTAAACTTGCCAGTGATCTGATAAATCCAGTGGGGATTTTCAGCTCTTATCTAAGGAAGCCTTAATTTTTCATTAATGCATCAATTACTCCCTCATTCTTGAATCCCTCTCCTCCCTTGACTACCAGGATTTGAACACTGACTTGCATTTGCTTCTGTGCTTCTTTCCTATCCTCTATAGAGGATAATAAATACCTGCTACATTGGCTACTGTTTGGAACCATGCCTGTGACACACTATTCACAAAGTGTGGACAAAAACAAAGTTTACAATCCAAGCTCTCACCTCTTTTCTCCCTCATTACAACTTCATGCTCTCTGTAAACCCCAAATGTGGGATCTTCACATCTATAGTCTCAATATATGCTAACCCTCCTGTATGAAATACTATTCCCTTCTTTGACACCTAGAAAACTTGAGTCAATTCCTAGATGTAACCTGCCATGTCCCAAAGGACTGTTTTATCTTTATTGAAGGAATAATTGAAAAATCATTTGTCTTCTAACTTTAAAATTTGTAACATAGCATGCCTATAATCCCAGTGGCTTGGGAGGTTGAAACAGAATCACAAGTTCAAAACCAGCCTCAGGGGCTGGGGTTGTGGCTCACCAGTAGTGCACTTGCCTAGCACATGCCAGGTCTTGGGTTCCATCCTCAGCACCATATAAAAATAAAGGTATTGGGTCCAACTACAGCTAAAATATTAAAACAAAACAAAACAAACAAAAAAAAAAACCACCACAGCCTCAGTAAATTGCTAATTTATAACATGGTTTCTTTATTTTGAACCTTTGGAACACAGGAAAGTTAATATTTTGTTGAATAAAGTGCCAGTTTTCCCCTCTAAACAAAACTATAGATTACAGCTGTGCCTTTGAAACACTGATGTTCACATAAAACATCTGGCCGCAGTGTTAAAATGACTGAGCCCAGTTCCAGAACAGGGCCTCATATGTATGTACTTTTTTGTAGTGTCCAGGTATTTATACATGCTAGACAAGCACTCTACCATTAAGCTACATCACCAGCCCAGATTTTATATTTCTAGTAATTCTAACACAATTCTGTGAGCTTTTGAGAAGACAATAGGACTTCAATTCTTTTAAAATACTGGAATCCTAAATTCACTTTTTTAAAAAAAGAATCAGGCACTAGGTTTAAAATCAAATTAGAGCCAAGAAGGAAGTAAACAGGAGTACTTATAAATTTAATAGATTAATCAGGTTCATCCCTTTGCCTCATTTCATTTTCTTATTTTGGCTGAGTCTATAAAACTGGCTCAGCAGACGAGGGACTGGGACCCTAGAGACTAAAAGAATATAAAGGGTACAGAGAAGTCCAGAAACCCATACAAGGTGTGAAATTGAACAGAAGGAACATCTTGATGAAAAAATAGTTTTATGTATCTCAAAAATAGAAACAGGATGGGTCAATGATTTCAAGGACTTTATCCATAAACCAGATTAAGCATGTAGGATAAACAAAATGTTCTCTTTAAGAAAACAATGTCTTTGTACAGTTATCACTAACCCTTATTTTCAGGGTAAGAGTTAAGGAGGAATTTCCTTTAAAAAAAACATGACTGCAATATTAGAGCCCCACATCATTTCTGCTGTCAGACTTAAATATTACCAACTATGCTAACACACAACAACATGGTTAAGATGTGAAAGTGATACATTATTTTTTATTTCTTAGTCGTAGTTGGACACAATATCTTCATTTTGTTGATTTATTTTTTGGGGGGGTACTGAGGATCCAACCCAGGGCCTCGAGCATGTTAGGCCAGTGCTCTATCGCTCAGCCCCAGCCCAAGCCCGAAAATGACTTTTTTAAGTCATAGTTCTTGGTTCAGAAACAATTACATTGTTAGGAATCAGTTTAGGAAACTATACCCATTTTAGGTAAGATAACTGAAACTTGAATAGACCTCTTCAGTGTTACACGGTGATGATCTGAACACTGCACTGCAATAAAATTCAAAAAGTCCAAAATACCCTAGAGAAAATTACCTCATTGGGAAACAGAAAAGCAAGCTTTTATTCCACTACCTTGTAAGATTTTTAACTAAAACTGTTACATCTAATACAGAAAACACTGGTATAGTAGACATCCCATCTTAATTCTTCCTATTTAAACTGTCAACTGCAATAAAGTAACATTCCCACTAGGATTATCAAGGCCTATAACTTCCCTTGATTTAAATAGATAGGCATGACTTGTCAAATCTGCCAATTCAAAACATTGAGGGCTACAATAAGCCGGTAACAACTATATATAATATTTTAGGCTTGTATTTGTAATTTTTAAAAAGTATTTAAAAGGTAGTTTAAAAAAGATAACTAAGCAAACATTTAAAAATTCATTTTATGGTTCAAGTCAAAATGGACAAATGGATTGCAGTTTAAAAGTACAATTAAAAGGTATGAAACAGCAAGCATCAACTTTATGCTGATTCCCATGATACATATGCTTTAGAAAGATTTGTTAACGTTTCATTTAAACCTTTTTAAGATGTTTTATCCTAATTTATGAGGTACAATCTTGAGTGAAAAGCAAAAACATCTGAATTATAACAAGGATAAACCAATTCTGTATTTTATTCTTTAAATTAAACTTCACCAGTTAAATGACTCAGATTCAGAGCAACAGTTGGGTAAATTGTAATTTTTTTATTGGAAAACAAATATACAACTTGGAATGGATTTGAGGCAAATTGTGCCATAAGCAGATTTTCTTTAAGTGGCTAAACAAAGTTTAAAAAGCAAGTAACAATAAAAGAAAATGTTTCTGGTACAAGACCAGCAGTACAAAAAAATAGTGTACGAGTACCTGGATAATACACCCGTTTTGCAATAGTGCAACTTTTAAGTACATATTGTTGACTGTCCATAGTCCACGCAGAGTTACAACTCCACACTTCAACAACAACATGCTGACAAGTCCTAAAGAAAACTACTTTTAAAAAAGGCATAACCCAGATGTTCCCTCATTTGACCAACTCCATCTAAAGTTTGGATGTGCAGAAGGGCTTAGATATATCCAGAGTAAGCCACATGCAACATGTTACTTGATCAATTTTCTAAAATAAGGTATCAGGACAATGACAGTAAGATAAGGGAAGAAAACATGGAGGAATGAAGTCCTAATTACTATACATGCATATTTTTTTGACAATAGGGGGAAACCTTTTACAGATAAGTTACAAACAAAGAAAAGGCAAATAAACAATTTTGTACAAGAAATTTAACACATTCTGTACAATGTCTTCACTTTGCTGTCATCATTTGTACAAACTCTGAAAAGAAAAAACATAACAGGTTCAGTCACATACACTCAGTCATAAAGTAGTAGTCTCTATTTCCCTTCTTTCCTTGAAATTACCACAAAGTATAGATGAAAGTTAGTTTACTGCCAAGGCTATAACTTCATAAACTGCAATTATTCAAGATTATTAATGTATAAGACTAATGTTTTATATAAGCTATATTTTTAAAAAAGCAGCATTTGGGGTGGGGGTTTGTGGCTCAGCAGTAGAACCGCTCTCCTAGCATGTGTGAGGACCTGGGTTTGACAAAAGGTATTCAACTACAACTTAAAAAAAAAAAAAAAAAAGGCAGCAATTTGGTTTTTTGATTTAGAGTGGGTTACCAGTGAACAACACTTCAGAGCAATGAACCAGATTTAATCTTTAGAATTAATTTTATGCTGTTTTCTAGGTTGAGTAGTTACGTCAAAATACAAGTGAGAAAATATAAGGCAAATGTTTGTGGAAAATTTTAATGAAGGCCTTGCTTTCTACAATGGCCATCCTGAAGCTTAAAGATGCATCTGATTTTAAATTCAAGCATATGTAAACAGCTTTAGATTTAAAGTCAATTAGAGGGAATAAAGAAAAGGCAGTAAAAGAAATAAAGTTCCTTAATTTCACATAGGGAATTGAAAGCTTTCTGAATTGTCTCACACAATCCTTAATACAATAAATTGTACAGTGCTTCTCAAACTTTAATGTACTATGAATCACATAATCATCCATAAATGCAAATTCTAAGTATAGATGCAAAACTGATCTTTCTAAAAAGTTTTTAAGTGACAGTGACATTGCCTAGACTGAAGATAACATTTGGAATAGCAAAAAAAGGTTAGCAAATATTTACTATTTTAGCATCCTAATTTTTTGAGGGGAAAAAAATCTGTATTGCTAGTTTTGACCTGAGATAACCAACTTACTTTTAATTTAAAAAAAATAAAAGCACAGCATAAGACCATGATTTACCTTCATAGTTTACTTGACCATCACCATCAATATCTGCTTCCCTGATCATTTCATCAACCTCTTCATCTGTTAACTTCTCTCCAAGGTTTGTCATCACATGGCGAAGTTCTGCTGCACTAATATAGCCATTGCCATCCTAGCGAAAAATTTAGCATAATGTATGAGTAAATTAGAATTATAATGGAAATTTAGTTAAATTAAAATTAGAAATCCATACAAACTACAGAATCTACAAATAACTGAGCTGATCTATCACCTTTGGAATGTCACTAAGCAGGATGTCCTATGTTTAAAGCCACTATTCCACTGGATGCAGTGGTGCATGCCTATAATCCCAGTGGTTCGGGAAGCTGAGGCAAGAGAAGTTCAAAGCCAGCCTCAACAAAAGTGAGGCCTTAAGCAACTTGGTGAGAACCTGTCTCTAAATAAAATACAAAAGAGGGCTGGGGATGTGGCTCAGTGGTAGAGTGCTCCCAAGTTCAATTCCCGGTTACTAACACCCATCCTCCTCCACAAAAAACAATAGAACCACGATTCCCACATTCCAAAGTCACGTGATTATCTTCTGTTCCAGAAGATCAATGAAATACATGTTATCAGGAAATCTAAGTTTATACAAAACAAAACTTTCCTTCTGTACTGGCAACCACTGAGCCACATCCCCAGTCCTTTTTATTTTCTATTTTGAGACATGGTTTTCACTACAAGGCTGAGGCTGACCTCAAATTTGCTTTTCTCCTGCCTCAGCCTCCTATGTAGCTGGGATTATAGGCATGGACCAGCACATTGGATTTAAAAAGCTTTTATTGACATTTAAATTATGTTGGTAAATCATCAGAAGCATGTCTTCAAAAACTTAGGTCTTGGCATCTTCACTTCATCCTCAAATTAAAATTTGACTTTATCCAGTCCTTGAATACCCACCTTATCAAACACACGGAATGCTTCTCTAATTTCTTCTTCGCTGTCTGTGTCTTTCATTTTTCTTGCCATCATTGTCAGAAATTCAGGGAAGTCAATTGTGCCATTACCTAAAATAGTTTGTTTAGTTAAAACATTAAATAGAATATAAATACCTCTTCTTTGATCCTATTCCCTCCAAATTAAAAAGACTTACCATCAGCATCTACTTCATTAATCATGTCCTGTAACTCTGCTTCTGTGGGATTCTGCCCAAGAGACCTCATTACAGTTCCCAATTCCTTTGTTGTTATAGTTCCATCACCATCCTTGTCAAATAGTGAAAAAGCTTCTTTGAATTCTGTTTGAAAGACCACAATCCAAATATACAGGTTAACAACAACAAAAACCAATTCACCAAAAAATGTTAAAAATGTACTCTTAATAAAGCAAAGATATATTTAAAGACAGCATCTAAAATGGATTTCTAACAAAATAGGTGGGAAAACATAACATTTCAAATATTTTTTGGCCAATCACACCCCAGTATAGGCTTCACACTGAGCTACTGGGGAGTTTTACATTTAAAATCTCACAGGGAAATTAGTTATCTAGACCAGATTAAAAAAAATACATGTATTTCAGGCTGAAAGAGGAAAAGAACCAAAGCCCCAACCAAATAAATTTGCCACTGAAACTGTTTCATGGAACATAATTCAACATTACAGATCTAACCTACACTGACAATAGAAAAATAAAATTACTGGTACCAAATAAATATTTCCAGAGTAATTATACTGTTTATTAGTGCATTAAGAATTTGCTTCAAAGGTGAAAACTGTCTAAATCAATTGCCTACCATATTCAAAACCAAATAATTTTAAACTTCACTATATACAATAGGCTAGTTTTCTTTTATAGGAAAGTATACAGGACTATCCACCAAATAATTTATAATGATGGCAAAAAGGGGCTGAAAGATTATGTCAAGTTTTAACCAAGTGCTCAATTATTGAGAACAAAGACTTTTCTTTCACATATAAAACTCCAAGCTTATAAGGAATAAAATAAATTATCTCTCAAGATCCTATGAAATTGTGTTCTTCCATCTCTTCTTTGAACTCAACTACTACTTTACTGATTTCGCCCATTGACACATAAACATCTTCAAGTCTCTCAGCCTAAAACTAAAGTCACACCTAAGTTATGTTATATTTTCTTTTTAAGTGCTTGTACTTATCCCTTCCCAAATTTTGGAAGGCACCATTACTTAAACAATCCATTAGTAAAAACCACTTTCAGCTCCAACCTTGGGCAGGGGTGTGTGAAATAAGTTAATCAATAAGCCCTTAGCTGCCTGATTAGCCAGGACATGTTTTGATATGCAGAGGCCATATGGCACAGAAGCTAACAGGAGGGTTGAACCTGTCTTCCTGAGTAGAACATCTCAGCTTTGCTACTCACCAGCAAAGTAAAAAGGGCAAAAAACTCAATCTGCTTCACTATCATTTTTCTTTTTTTAAAAAAAAAAAAGGGGGGGTGGTGGTGCCTGGGGTTGTAACTCAGTGGTAGAGCACTTGCCTTGCATGTGTGAGGAACCAAGTCTGATCTTCAGCACCACATAAAATAAAGGTATTGTGTCCATTTACAACTAAAAATATGTTGTAAATGGACAGTTATCTTCTACATAACTGATAGTTTTAAGGGACTTTTTTATGTTAAAAGGGGGGGGGTAGGAGGACTAACTGTACCTACCTTCCCAAGTTTAATTTATGTAAACACTTAGAACTACTGCACTGAAAAACTCAAAATTCTCTTGGTTTACCTCCCACTTTACACTGCACCAAACAAAAGGTCCTTGGCTCTTATCTCAATCTGTAGAGTGACCAATTTTACCACTTTCTCTCTCTGGCCATTTCATCTATACTACTTAAAACAAAAACTTCTTAATTAACAAGTTTTGTTGAAATCTACCATTTTAATATTACTTGATTCTTTTTCTACCTCTACAACCAATATTTTGGTTTTAAGTGTCATTGTCTTTTGCTAGGACTATTACCATTGCAATCCTCCTGCCTTAGCCTCCGGAAGACATTGGGATTACAGGTATGTGACATAACACCTCCCCCCACCCATGGGATTCTTTACAATCATCCACACATCAGCCTGGATCTATTATCTCTGGATCACACACCATGTTACTTTTTTCTGCTTAAAATTATTTTAACTGCTTAGCTTTATTTAGATATCATTGACTAGTTGTATCAGAAGCTTAGTGCCACACTAATAACAGCTTTTATGACAATACTATAGCACTAAACTACATCAATCTAATGACAAAAGTAGATTAGGAATTCCCTACCTATAAAGAAAAGGATTTGATAAAGGTATTTCCACTTTATTAAAGGCTTAAAAAAAAAAAGACGTACTCATTACCTAGAAACATATAAACCATTATAATTCATACACTCACAATCTATCACCTAATAACTTAGGTTACAAAAAACAAAAGTATTTAGAGATGCATATTTGTTTACATTGCTTTTTCTGCTATGGAACATCTAGCTATGGGCAAAGTTTATATATGTGCTTTAAATTTCAAGTAGTTAAAAAAAACCAATGAGCCTTTAAATGTTGCTAAAATAAATGAGAATTAAACACAATGCTATACCTACTATTTACTTTATGAATGCAAGAAAATGATGATAGGCCTGGGTTACAGCTCAGTGATAGAGCATTTGCCTAATTTGCCTAGTATGCACAGGCCCTGGGTTCAATCCTCAAAGTCAGATTTTTAGAGCTAGATCACACCTATAATCCCAGTAATTTAGGAGGCTAAGGCAGGATGATTGCAAGTATGAGGCCAGCCTCAGTAACTTAGTGTGACCCCATCTAAAAAATTAAATAAATAAAGGGTGAGGGCGTAGCCCGATGGCAAAGCACCCCTGGGTTCAAGCTCCAGTACCAAAAGCAAACAAAGGGGGGAGGAAGCCAAGTTTTATTCCAAAGTTCTGCTTGAAATGAGAATAAAATAATAAACTCCAAAGTACAATTTAAATTCACTTGTCTTTTCAGAACTAGCATAACCTTTATGTAGTACAGAAGCATTTAACTCTGCACAAGGGAAGTCCCTAAAATGACCTAATATATCCAGGAGTTAAAACCTAAATACACAATAAAGAACAGGTCCTGAATGTCAGAACAGCTATCTTCTACATAACTGATAGTTTTAAGGAACTTCCCAAAATTCATTTGAGCTATGCCTAAGTTGAAATTTTCAGAAAAGTCACCAAGTTTTACTACTTCTTCATTAGCAACCTCAGGACCCTTTCCTAATTAATTAGTTCATTACACATATCTATAATTCTGTTAAAATAGGTTGTAATATCCCTTTTAAAGGTCTGTTGTATGGAAACTACATTGTCATATGTAATTGTTGCTAAAAACTATATAAGGTTAATGTTTTTTCAAATGTGGGCCTTCAACATTTAATAAAGTCTCATGGAAGTGAGGGAAGGAAATTTCTTGTGTATCTTGTCCTTTGAGTGTCTAAAATGCAACAATTGAAGGTATCATGTCACAAACAAAATTAACTTGTTAATGATACCACAACAGGCTGTAGTGTTCTTTAAGACCTAGTAATATAACAAGTTTAGTAACCTTACCTCAATAAGATTAAGTTATTTGCTGTTAGTGGAATTTTTTCTTTTTTTTTTTGGTAACAGCGACTGAACCCAGGGCTACAAAACCACTAAGTCACATCCCCAGCCCTTTGAGTCAGGATCTTGCTCAGTTGCTGAGGCTGGCTTTGACTTATAATCCTCTTGCCCCAGCCTCCCCAGTGCTGGGATTATAGATATGCACTACCATACCTGGCTTATTAGAATTTCTTTCTTTTTAAATATTTTTTTAGTTGTAGATTGACACAATACCTTTACTTATTTATGTAGTGCTAAGGATGGAACCCAGTGCCTCATGCATGCAAGGCAAGCATTCTACCACTGAAGTACAACCCTAACCCTGGCTTATTAGAATTTCTGAACAAAGATTTAGTAATGATCATTACATGTCAATAAAAATAGTTTCAAAGTATGTTGGCATACTCAATGTTACAGTACTTATCGGGCTTGCTAACATCTGTTCTGAGAACAAGTAGATGATAGACTTTTTAAGTTGGACAATATTTTTATGTGGTGCTGGGGATCGAACCCAGGGCCTTGAGCATGCTAGGCAAGCACTCTTACTGAGCCATAACTCCAGCCCAAGACTCTTTTAAGATGTTATTGATCACCAGTAACTTACCAGTTAAATGAAAAAAAACCCCATCTTTACCTCAAAGGTAAACATTGAAATAAAAAAAATTTGGGACAAAGTACGTGGGCATACAATAGGATGATAGTATACTGACTTTTTTTAAAAATATTTTTTAGTTGTTGATGTACTTTTATTTTTTATCTATTATACGTGGTGCAGAGGATTGAACCCAGTGCCTCACACATGCTAGACAAGTGCTCTGCCACTGAGCCACAACCCCAGCCCCCCCCCCCCCCGCCCCAATACTGACTTTTTTTGGTGACACACATCTCTGAGAAATCTACTTAAGAAATACTTATTCAGGGTAGGGATATAGCTCAGTGATAGAGCACTTGCTTAGCATGGGAGAAGCCTGAATTCCATGCTCAGTATTGCCAAAGGAAAAAAAAAAAGTTCTTATTCAGTGCTTACTATGTGGCTGGTACTGGGGCTACAAGTACAAGATCCCTGACTGCACACAGCTTTTATTTTAATAGCATAAAAGTTTTAGTTCCTCTACCTTAAAGGTTTACTATAACCTGGAGTTAAAGAATGGCTTTAAAGAAATCTGTAGTATAGAAAAAACAGGATAGGGAGAAAACCTAAAAACAGACTTTTTCTTACTCTCACTGGAAACCTTAAAGTCTAAATTTATCTTAAAGCTCAAAAATCCAGTCATTGAAAATTGGATTCTCTTATATTCAAAAGATAAGCTTTAAGAGTTTCGTGGTTAAGAGAATAGTAATGAATATCAACCAGGTGACGTTCACCTGGGGTAACATTTTCCATACTGAAGTGAATGTTATATATTAGATATACAAAGAGACACAATTACCTGACTGGAAATGTTAAATGAAAAACAAATATATTTACAGGTCAGAGTTTAAGACTGGAAATACTAAAGGCCATCTCTCCTATAGGAGATGGTCTTTATTTGTCAGCTTTGAGAAATAAACTCTCATGTGTTATCTCTGCAAAGAAAAAAAGATTTGGAAACATTAAATTATCGATCTCCTGAACGAAACATTATATAAAAACAATTTCACACCAGGCATGCTGGTGCATGCCTGTAATCCTACCGTCTCAGGAGACAGATGCAGGAGGACTACAAGTTTGAAGATAGCCTCAGCATCTTGGCAAGGCCCTAAGCAACAGGGAGACCCGGTCTTAAAATATAAAAGGTCTGGGGATATAGCTCAGTGGTAAAGTATCCCTGGGTTAAATCCCCAGTACCAATATATAAATGTAAGTAGATTTCATATAATATTTTATTAATTGTTTGAGGAGACTTAACTCTTTCTGTAAACTCATGGGGTGGAAGACTTGCTTAAAAAAAAAAAAAAAAAAAAACACTATTTTTTGTTGTAGATGGACACAATACCTTTATTTACTTATTATGTGGTGCTAAAGATCAAACCCAGTGCCTCACACATGCTAGAAAAGCACACTACCACTGAGCTACAACCCCAGCCTTTGCTTTAAGCTTTTATTGAGAGATCCATAGTTGAGTTCCATGTGGGTTTTAGAAAATGTTCAGGTGCTTCTAAGCACTTATTGAACTCTTCCTGACTTACTGGGAAATTTGAAATTAAATTATTTGGTGCTTGTGCTAAATAAAGTCTATTGAAAGCAAATGAACAGGTTGAAAAACATTCTAACACTGCAATTAATTTTTAAAATACAAAAAATTTGGGAGGTTCCCCCAACATTCTACCCATCTCAAAGTCTGTATTAGAATAAAAATTTAAAAAGTATTAATGTTTAAATGATATAGTACAAAGAAAACAGGATATTGGGTTTTATGTAATAATTTCACATATTTCCGTAGCAAACCACATATTTTAAAAACTTCATTTCAATAGCTGTCACTACTTTTTAAGTCAAAATTCAGTGACATTTATAAACTTCTTTTCTAGAGAAAATAATTATTCACCAATAGAGAATTCACAGGTTGAGTATTCCTTATATAAAATGCTTGGTACCAGAAATGTTTCAGATTTTAAAGTATTTATGAATTTATAACACACCCTGTAAATGGATCCCAAGTCTAAACACAAAATTCATTTGTTTCCTATTCACCTTAATATACCCAACCTCACAAGGTAATTTTATCTTTAGTATCTGAGCGTTTTGACTTCAATCCATCAAATGAAGCTGGGTATGTAATTTTCCACTGATGATGTCATGTCACCCTCATTAAGTTTCTGATTTTGGGACATTTCAGATTTTCACATTAAGGAGGTCCAACCTATATATTCAATTCTAAATTTAAAATACTAATATAAGCCAGAGTAAATTCAGTGTTTCTTCCTTAGAATTAATTTCTTCCTTCCTTCTCCTCTTTCTTTCATGGTCCTGGGGATTTTTAAATTTTATTTTGTACCAGGGATTGAACTCAGAGGCACCTAACACCACTTAGCCAAATCCCCAGACCCCTTATTTATTTATTTTTTTTATTTTGAGACAGGGTCTAAGTTGCTGGTGCTAACTTTTGAATATTCAATCCTCCTGCCTCAACCTCTGGAGCCCAGCTCATAGTACTGGTGACTTAACCCAGCAGTGCTCTACCACTTAGCTATGCCCCCAGCCAGTTTTTAGGGTCCCCACTAAGTCGCCAAGGCTGGCCTCTACTTTTGATCCTCCTGCCTTAGCCTCTGAGTTGCTGGGATTACAGGGGTACACCATCTCACCAAGCTCAATATTCATTTCCTAATTCTACATTTCAAATTATCTTAAGTCACTACTTGGCTCGTTTTCTTGTGGATACTGATTTGGAGCTTCAATGTTTCCGAGCCCAGAATTCATGTTTTATGGTAAGGTAATCTTCAAAATACAAAGACCACCACTGAGCTCTTAAGCATATCCACACAGACTAAAATACATTGCTTTAAGCAACAGCTGCAGGCATCTTTCACAGGAAATGTTTACTTCCTCACTTGTCCAAGCAGGCTGAATTACTATATTAACATTCCATCCAGTTGTTACCATCTCTGACATACAACAAAGCCAATTATTTCATATAAGTACCTATTTTTGAGGTTGTCTATTCAGTTAATTTGTTAAAAAAAAAAAATCCAATGGGCATAATCTAACAATTTCTCACCTGCAATCTGCTCTTCAGTCAGTTGGTCAGCCTACAAAGAAATCAAAAAGGTAGATGAGTGATTTAGAAGTTATGTAAATTAACAGTTGCAGAAATAAGTTTTGAAACTTTCAAGGTTCATTTTATATCATGAACTTCAATTAGTTCAACATTTCTTAGTATCAGGAAAACACAGATCTGGTTTACCTTCACAGATAAAGTCTTGACTCAATGTTTAGGATATACATATTTCAGAATACTTTTGAAAGTTTATTATCCACAACTGAAAATCTGTTATACAATTTCATCAGGAATTGTTCTTCTAAAGCACAGAACCCAATGAAAATGGTGTTTTCTTTTTCAAGGTGAGAATACCAAAATTTAAGCTGACCCATGGTAGATACAAGCCATTACTACTAGAAATTGCCACTGAGAGCAAATATTTAAGAATCCCAAATTGAAAGTTATTACCATGAATGATGTGAAACGCCATTCTGATATGAAAAAGTGATTTCCCAAAAATAAAAAGAAGCACTGCCAGTTTTTAGTACTTCTCATCTGGCAGGCAAATGCAAAAAATCCAGGGTTCTGACCATCTGAACTACAATATTTACCAAATCTAAGTCCTGCCATCTATTTTCTTTTCTTTTTGAAATCCCAAAGCCAGCCTAAAGTAATGGGCATGAGGATGGGGGAGAGGAAGGATATGGGGAAGGACTGGGAACTGAACCCAGGGGAACTTTACCACTGCACAATACCCCCAGCCCTTTTTATTTTGACACAGGGTCTCACTACTAAGTTGCCTGAAGCTGGTCATAAACTTCGGATCCTTCTGCCTCAGTCTCCCAAGTAGATGTGCCACTGCACCCAGCTGGTTTGTGATGTTTTTACAGCATATATAGAAGAGTTCCTGGAGGCTTTGTGTTGTTGTTCTTTAATTTCAGGGTCAGGTTTAATTTAGGTGGGTTAAAGTAAAACAAAATTAATAACAGAGCCACAATTAAGACTCAAAAATGTCACACATACCTTGTACCTTGAATTTCAGAGCACCATAATAACATTTGCAAAATATACACTTTTGTTGTTGTTCTTGTGGCATTCATTTTTCATCTTTCACTGCTTATTAGTACATACATCCATAAAACAACAGCATGGTATTGAGGAGTGCTGCCAAGAGAGACTATCTAAAATGCCTACCAGTGTGAAAGTGTACCCTGATTAATCCATTCACTTACTTGTTGGGAGAAGAAAAATAAACACTGCCTGGTTTCACTCTTTACAAATGAACACACCCTGAAGAAGGCTAACCTTAATGTGGAATTGGCCTCAAATTTCTCAATGGTACATATGAGAAAATTTTAAAATGAACCCAGTAAGAAGTTTCTTTCCCTGCTCAATAATTCTAATTTGACCATGATAAGAAATGAATGTTTCTATTAGAGAAAAGAAAGAAAAAAACCCAAAAGAAATTAGCAATTAAGTTCCAATGCAAAAGTTTCCCAAGATAAACTCTTTCTCCAACAAGTCCCAATCCTCCACTAACAAATATTTGGTGTAATATTAGGTCAAGCAGTTTTACCTAGCAGTAAACTTAAAATCCAGGGAATCCACTGAGAATGTTTATTTATTTATAACAGAAGCTACAGAAAATTTACTTCTAGTCAGATTGCATTTTGCAGGTCTCTTGAAGAAGAGCCACAGGGACAGTATAGAAATAAGTACAGTGTTTGGAATCATATTGGAGCTGGTTCCCAAATCTGCCACTTAATTAGCTGTGTGACCCTGGACAGGTTACTCAACCTCTCAGAGTCAACTCCATCTGCAACATAATACCCTTGTGAGGGTTGTTGTACAGAGCAAAACTATAAGGAGATAGTCTAAAGGTCAAGTTAATGGTAACTATTAATTTACATAAATTAATTAACCTATAATGTTAAATATAAACCTGACTAGCCCAATTTTCACAAAGGTAGTAAATATGCATGGCATTATAAAGCCCTTTTCAGCAAAGGTACCATTTTCTGTGTCAAATTTGTTTAAGGGTAGAAAACTAAAAATCACAAGGTTCAACAGATGTGGCAGATGAAATCAGCTGAAAACTAAAAAATGTTAAGCTAAATGTCTGGCAGGCACTGCATTATAGGTGAAAGCTAAAGGAATTAGTGCTATATACCGGGAGGCATGGGTATGTTCTCTCATACCACATGCTGGGGGCAGGCTCACAAATATGAAAGATGAGAAGGCCTGAAGATGCTAGCTATAAAAAGAAATTTTGAAATCGTCAAATTTGCTTGCAATGTCAAAATTTTAACATTCTCTAGCTCTAGATCTCCATGCAAACTGCAACCTTAGAACTGATCAAAAAAAAAAAAAAATGAACTGGAAGTAACTAAGCACAATAGAGACTAAATTATATAACATGAAACCTTTCAATTTTGCTCAGAAGGTTTCAAGAAGTTTTTTGGATATACTATTTACCTAAGTTAAAAATTTTAAAATAAACTTTGCCAGCAACATTCAGGTTGTAACCTCTTGAAAGCAAGACTATCAATCAGACTTCCTAACACTCTAACTTTTCCAAATAAATTTTATTCTTCATTCTGTCCACGGAGAGTGCCATTTTCTTATTTTGAAGAATAAGAATTATACTTCTGGGAAAACACAAGCTCATTAACATGTGTTTATCTCAGTAAAGGGAAGACTAATTCACTAGAGATGACTAGTTCTTACTCTCTTATTTTTTCAACTGCTGACATAATTCTTCATATGGCTTTTGTCAATCCAAAGCAGACTTCCAGACATTAGTATACTCTCAGGTTCCACCCCAGCCTACTGAACCCAATGTGCATTTTAGAGAACCACTAACCTGCACTACTGCTTGCCCTGAAGAGAATACATTATGTACCTATTAAATGAAATGGCACTCAAAAGTAGGTACCCATGTGTGAAGTTTCTGTGGGGAAAAGTGGTTTAGAAAATCTGAAGGTCTTATCTGAGTTCACAGGCTCAAAAGGAAATACAAATTGCTACCCTCTGTCCATTCCACCCAACTGTTACTTAGCTATAAAGGCTTCAATAGCTAACATTTTTTCCTATAAATAAGCCAGGCTATTTTTTTGCCTTTATCAAAATCAGTCTAAATTATTTCAGTAGATACTTTAATTCTGACAGATCAGCAATTATATAGCATCTTGAACCAAAACAGAAACTACTGGAACAAAATCACTTCATAAAAATTAGGATCTTTTAGTAAAAGGTCTAATTTCGAGCCAAAGCTAGAATTTTCTGTAATACAGCCAAAGCAAATTATTTGATTTTCTGGTCTAACAGAAACAGACCTTACAGTATGATTGAATAACAATTATTTAAACTGAAGTGACAAAATTTTCTGGCTTTTCACTTTTTCAACTTATCACACTGCTCAATTCTTCTTGAATCAATCCTCTCTCAATAAACATGTACTGACTACAATATCTATAAGCGATCTTATTATGTACTTTTAAAAAATACATATGGAATAATTTTTAATTCTTGGAGTCCTAATTTTGAAAAAAATCTCAAAATATTATATTATGAAATTAGTTGAGAACAATTTTTAAACTAATTTATTACTTGAGGATGACTGCCAATTAAAAAAAAAAACCCAATACAGCAATGACGCAAACACTTAACTACAAAAGCTTATCATTGGCAAAGGACCAGTGTGATTTAGACACAAACTATACTTCCCCAAGAAAATCTATTTAAATAGATTATGAGACTGGATTAGAAAATACCTATTCCTTAATTAAAAATTTATATATACTGCATATTTTGAAATTATTATTACATCCCTATAATGTAATCCTCTTTTGCTTAAAGAATAAATTCGGCCAGCATATTTGAATTAAAAATAATGTAAAATATCAGATGGGAAAAATCCATCAAACTTACATGAACGCTAGTTTTTACCATGGTGAACTCTCCCCACACCCATACAGGCTGTAGGTTTCACTTGGCAAGGATTCCAAACTCCTGTTTAAGATGTCACCTTGCCTCTTGGACACACCCATCGCCATTAACCACTTGGCAGAACGAACCACAAAATAAGTATTGCAAATTATCACCCGCAATTTTTTTTTTAAACAGGAAGGAATGGGAGGTCCAAGAGTCCTGGGTAACAGAAAAATGCTTTCTAAAATCCCCTGCCCTCCCCGTACACTCTAATACCAGTACAGTATTTGACAGCCCTTATTGTATAAATGAATTGTACGTTAAGATCAGCTGGCAACTTCTACACGGAAATAAGAGTCATTTTCAAGGCATGTTGTGTGGTCGTGGTTTTTTACCATTAGGAGTGCACGAGTACTCAAGAACAGGACAGTGGCCCCTTTCAAAGGGACCCGTGCAATTATTATATGAAGATAAGATAGATTACATGAAGACCGACTTTCACAACAGAATGGCAATCACCCCAGCTCAGTGAATATAAAACACCTTTCAGACCGCAGCCAGAGCCGAACGCTCTTCCTAACAGGATAGGTCTTTCGAGAGGCGTTGATTAAAGGCATAAAATTCATTTCCTTCAAAGGTAAAGCCACTTAAAACGTTTTTTTCTTAATCCAGCCTGGTTGTTGGGAGACGGCCCTAAGGTTCGGATGGAATAGAAATAACAGGGTGGCCAGCTGGGTGGGAAAGTGCCGAGGCTCCCTCCTCCGCCAGCCGGCCCCGCAGAGCAGCGGGCCGCTGAAACCTCCGCAGTCCTGCAGGTGCCAACGCAGCAGCTGGAGCGCGAGCGAAGCAGAGCGGGCGGCGGCTCCCGGCCCCGCGCGGCACCCGCCCGCCCCGCCCCCACTGGCCGCTCCCTGCGCCGCGCGGGCTCGGCCCACACAGCGCGCCGCCCGCTCGCGCGCCCCCCGGACCCCGGCACGCGGGGGCTAACGGCGGCGCCAGCGCTCGCCCCGGGGCCCCGCGCGCTCCTCCCCCCCCAGGCGCATGGCGGCCGCCAGCGGACAAAGGCGCTTCCTGGCGCCCGCTCTAACCGTCCGTTGGGTGTTTGAATCTGGCCACTGGGTTGACCTTTCAAGACGTCCGACAGAAAGAACTCTTCGCTCCCTCGCTCCCTTTTCTTCCCCTCTCCCCCATGTGCCAGACTGCCCCACACCCCAAACCCATCCTTCCCTAGCCGAGCTCCCGCAGAAGCTTCCCAGCCTCAGGGGCTGTGAGCCCGGCCCTCCAACTGACTAGAGGAAGCCCCCCTGTGGAGTAGGGGGGATGGGGGAGAACCTGCGACACTACCGTCACGGGCGCCCCCGGCCTCTTTTGCGCCATCCCTCTGGGGAAAGCTACTCCTTGAGGGTGGAAATGAGGAGAAATCCCTTTCTTTAGCTTATCTGTTTCAGCCTTTCCCCGCCACAGGTCAAGCAACAGCAGCTCAGCGACGCACTCACCATGCTGCAAGCGCTACCGGTTTCCGAGACACGACCACACAACCACTCGGCTCACTCGCTCCACTCGGACTAATTCTCCTCCTCCGCCCCCAGTGCCTCATAAACACCTCCCTCCGCTAGATCCCTCCGCCGTACGCCAGATAACGGAACATCGCAAACGAGTCCCGGCCAGCCCCCTCCCCTCAAACTCTCCTCGAGACCCCTTTATCCACAGTTATTTGATCGACGAGGCAAGAGATAAAGGGAAATGGGGGAACGGATGACGTAAGTGGGTTTCGTTCAACAGTGAGCCGTTAAAAGGCCGGTGGAGTCTCGCCTGTGGAGCTCTATTTTGCGGCGCGGAGGAGCATCTCCGGGGCGACGCGCACTACGATAGTCGTTGAAACGGCCTCTGATTGGCTGATTCGTACCTGCAATGCGTCACTCGGACTCGCAGCCGCCGCCGAGACGCGGTGCGGCTTCTGCCGTTGCTGCGCGGGCCGCGCTGTCCTAGCAACTGCGCCAGGAGGCAGAGTCGCTTCTTTTGCGCTTGTCCGGAGAACCTTCCAGCTCCATCTCTCTTTCCCTGCCACATTCACACAAACACTTTCCTGCCCTTTATTGAAGGGTCGATGAAAACTCCTTAAGCTATTGTGAAGCCGAAAGACCCCCCCAATAAACACATACCCCACTCTCAGTTTTTCAGCCTTGTTTTCTGGGCCTCATAGAGGCCATTTATCGTTTCACTTCCTTACAAAACCCATGGAAATCTGGATAAGGGCAAATGCAGCTGCTCAGCTGACAGACTAATCTGAAAAGGTCTTCCGTTTATACTTCCCCTTCACTTTCCTTTGCCAGCAGTAATTTATCAGGGGGGAAAAAAAGTCACTCAAAACCCATATCCCAAGATGCTGTGGGATTGGTTTTTCCAAATGGCCTCTCGATTCTGGGAGCCCAAAGTAGACAGCCGGTGGAGCGGATGCTGAGAAGTTAAAGAGGAACTGGGGATTAATGTTCATAAGGCAGTTATTTAAGAAGGTTGATGGTAGAATCTGAGCCCAGGAAAAAAAAAAATCATATTAGCCATATCAAGGCTTCCCCTTAAAAAGCACCGTTATGTGGACCCTTGAAACCTAGTGAGCAGCGTTTTCAGTAAGCTGAGTTAAACATCTAACCTACCCAGAAGGTGGCTTTAAACGAATGTTTCCTGTCCAGCAAGACCATTTGATTTTCACTAACAGAAATCTGTACCTACTTGGAAAACATCAGTGGCATTTAACCACTTTTAGCCAAACTGGGCGTTTTCTCACACCATCAAAAGTATTTTCTTGGGCTGGGGTTGTGGCTCAGTGGTTGAGTGCTTGCCTAGCATGTGAGGCACTGGGTTCGATTCCCAGCACCACATTAAAAAAAAAAATGAATAAATAAAATAATGGTATCAACAACTTAAAAAAAAAAAAAAAAAGAAAGTATTATCCAGTCGGGGTTGGGCACTCCTGTAATCCCAGGGACTCAGGAGGCTGTCAGGAGGATCCCAACTAGTGAGACCCTTGGCAACTTAGAACCCTGTCTGAAAATTTTTTAAAAATAAGGCAAAGTAGCCCCAGAATCAAAAAATAAAAACATGAGGAGGGGAGGAGGAGGAGGATGATATTAATCTCTTCACTAGTTGGAGATGGGTCTTCTTTTAACTGTGCAAACCAGGCATTAAGTGCTCTTCTAATTAGCATTGGCAACCCTGTGACCCTTTCAGATGAATGACCCGTTCAATGAAAAATCAGAACCTTGTGTTTCTATTGTCCTTGATAATGTAGTGATGTAATGCTAGTGGGTGGGAAGGAGATTTAATTAACTTTGTCCTACAGATGAAATAAATGTCATTAAGGCAGAATTTTCCTTAAAAGTGGATTCCTCTGCTTCAAAATCTGAGGTCACCATTCTATAACTCTCTTCTGGTAGCTTCCAAGTCTTTCCAAGGTATGCCTCAGACATTTGTCCCTGTTTCCTCTTCATATACTCAGCTGGAAGATCCATCAATGATCTTTTCAGCTGAGTCACTAAAAATAATCTCTTTACACAGTACCCTATTAGCATGCAGAGATTTTACATATGAAAATTGTAATGATGGGAAATTGAATGACAAAATGAATAATCATCTCTAGAAAATGAATTTTTAAATAATTAATGCATAACATATAACAAGTGTGAGTTGAAGTTTAATATACAGGTAGGTGCTCAAAGAGGTATATTTGTATCCAGGAACTTTCAGCAAATATTTTGAAATAAAATGTGGTTTTTTAAAGAGGGATACAGAAAAAATTCTTGTAGGTTTCTTAGATTGAATTTTGATATGACTCTTAGAAAATCTTTCTTGCTGACCTCTCAAGAAGAGAAAGAAAATGAGAGAAAAGTCAAGAGTTACATTAAAGCCATTGTGGTTTATGCGTATTTGAGAGTATTCCAAATCAATTTATTTATAGAGCATTTGTCTTCCACAGCATGACATACAGTGCTGCCTGACTTTGGCAATTGCCAGCTAAGAAGTAAAGTTGGTGTTGACCGCCACATGAAGACCTGGAAGTATCTTTCTCTTCACCCCATATGCACACACAAATGATGAGATCTTACAATTCTCTACCTTTGCCCATCTTGGTAAATGAGAATGCACTTCCTCTCTAGACCTCTTCCTCATTTGCAGAATAGAGATAACACAAGTGCTATCCTCTGACACTTCCTCCCCAGAGCTTCCCTCCTCCAGTCAGCTATGCTAATGAACAAGGGCAGAGGAACAATCAGAGTAGCACTCTTTTTTTTTTTAATTTTTTTTTTTTTTTAATGTGGTGTGAGGACCAAACCCAGCACCTTGCTGGTTCTAGGTGAGCACACCACCACTGAGCTAGTTAACATTCTTGATCTTATAGCCTATGGATTTCTCAGTAGGTGAAAGAATGAAGCCCCAAAAGGCATCAGTCATTTGTAGTGATATTAGCTTTTGTCCTGTGTGTCTAGAAAGGGTACTAGCTATGTACCAACCTTGAGAGGATTGAGAAAATGGAACTGAAATCATTTTGTTCTGTAGTACAGATAAGGAACACTGATGAAGAAACCAGATTCCAGGCCTTCAGGATTGCAGGGGGAACAGAGCTGGGGCAGAAAAGTTGAGTGCCTTCAACTTTAATATTGACATGTTGCTATTCATTTATTTGTTCATCAAAAACAAAAATAAACAAAAAAACTGAGATGTGAGTTTAGAGTGACCAAGACCTGAGTTGCCTAAGATTGAAGAACTTCCTGATATGCTAGACTTTCAGTGCTAAAGCCAGACAGTTCCAGACAAATCAGGGTGCTTGTTAATACTAGAAACCATGACCACACATCCAGGAAATACGGGTAGTCTACTGTATGCTATAAATGCACTGTGGTAAAGTGAGAACAGGAGACCATGGAAGCACATGGAGGGCAACTCAATGGGCAAGGGGAAGGCTTCCTGTGTCTTAGTCTATTTTCTGTTCATATAACAGATACCTAAGACTTAAGTAATTTATAAGGAATAGAAGCTTCTTTTGCTCAAGGTTCTGGAGTCTGGAAAGTCCAAGAACATAGCTCTGACATCTGCTTGGCATCTTGTGAGGGCATTCTTGCTGCATCATGACATGGCAGAGGGCATCACATGGTGAGACATAGTAAGCTGCTAGCTCAGGTCTCTTTCTCTTATAATACCACTAATGCCATCATGGGGCTCCACCTTCATGATCTGATCCAATTCTGATTACCACCAAAGGCCCCTGTTCCAATACAAGTAACATATGAATTTGGGTGATAAATTTCTACACCTGAACTTTTGGTAGACACATACAGACCAGAACACATAGGCGTTTGGGTTGAGGTGAAAAAAGAGGAAAGAGATGTCTGAGGCAGAGTGAAAAAGCACCAAGGAACAAAGATATAATCATTACCACCTCCATCATCAATATCAACTGCAGGGCCACTCCAGAGAGAGAGAGAGACTGCACTTCTGGGTACACATCCCTTGGAGAGTAGACTGATGAAAAAGCATATACAGGCCCTGGACACAGGTTCTGGGCCTTTTTTTTTTGGTACAGGGGATCGAACTCAGGGGCACTCAACCCTTGAGCCACATTCCCAGCCCTACTTTGTATTTTATTTAGAGACAGGGTCTCACTGAGTCACTTAGCGCCTCACTGTTGCTGAGGCTGGCTTTGAACTCGTGATCCTCCTGTCTCAACCTCCCCAGCCGCTGGGATTACAGGTATATGCTACCACACCCAGAGGTTCTGAGCCATTTGAGCAAAAGCTTCTGTGACCCTAGGAAACTGAAGTAGTCTAACAAGGGATGTGTGCTCTGGGTGGGGAAACGCCGTTGGCCCTGTTTGGAGGGGCATGTCTACAGGAAGTCCAGACTAGTGTTCTTTTTTTTTCTTTTTAACTGTTTTTTTTTTATTAGTGCCTTATAGTTATACATACTAGTAGGATTCATTTTGACAGTCATACATGCATAACATACAATTTGCTCCATTTAGATTTCCTGTACTTCCTCTTTCCCCCCTCACCCTCTCTCCCTCTTTCTATTCCCTTTCCTCTCCTCTACTGGTTTTCCATCTATTTATTTATTTATATATGTATTATTAATTAGTGATTTATAGTTACACACAAAGGTGGAATCCACAGTGGTATGCTCACCTATGTACATAGTGTAATTTTGACAATTTCATTTTGTATTACCTCCCTTTCCCAGCCACCCTCCCTCCCCCTCAATATCCTTCCTCTATTCCACTGTCTTCCTTCTATTTTTTGTGGGATCCCCCCATTTTTTTCTTTACTTTGCTCTAGTTTCCACATCTGAGAGAAAACATTTGACCCTTGACTTTCTGAGTCTGGCGTATTTCACTTAGCATGATGTTTTCCAGTTCCATCCATTTACCAGTAAATGCCATAATTTCATTCTTTTTTACGGCTGAGTAAAATTCCATTGTGTATATGTACCACATTTCTTAATTCATTCATCTGTTGACAGGCACCTGGCTGGTTCCGTAAGTTGGCTATAAACATTGCTGTGCCAGCAATGTCCTCTTAAGGAAGCCTATGGCAGGCCCTCTCTTGCACAAGACTGCAGAGAGTCCTGAAAAATACTACTGGCAACTCCTCCTGGGGGCCCTAAAACATCACATCCAAAACTGAACCCATCATCTTTCACCCTGATCTCTCTTTGTTCTGGTTTTGCTGAAAAGCACCTCCTTACCCTGTCACCCAGGCTGCTCTGAAGTGGTCCCAGGTATCTGAATGTGCTGTGCTCTTTCCTGCTTCCCTGTCTTTGTGATTCTCCCTCTTCCTTTTCTATTGCCCGCTGGACATCTGCTCATACCTTGCCCAAGCATCATATCTGCTATGATGTCTCCTAACTCTACTGGCCCCTTTCCCCTTGGCCTAAAGAATAATAATCACTATCTTAAAGAGGTGTGTGGGGGGTATGGCTCAGTGGTAGAGCGCTTGCCTAGCATGCGTGAGGCACTGGGTTCAATTCCCAGCACCACAAAAATAAATAAATAAATAAAATAAGTGTTTTGTGTCTATCTACAACTAAAATAAATAAATAAGTAAATTTAAAAAAAAAAAACTTAAAATGCTATATGGGCTGGGCATGGTGGTGTACACCTATAATTCTAGCTACTAGGGAAGCTGAGGTAGGAAGATCTCAAGTTTGAGGCCAGCCTGGACAACTTAGTGAAACCTTACCTCAAGATAATATAAAACGGGATTGGGATATAGTTCAGTGTTTGCCTAGAATGAGTCAGGCCTTCAGTTCAATACATAGTACCTAAAAACAAAATGTCTTATGGTACTATTTCTTTATAGGTTGTTTGCTCCAACTAAACTTGAGTTCCTTCTGGGGGCCTCATGTCTTTATCTCTCAACACTCTGTGTGATACTAAGATATAGTTGATGCTCAATAAATTTTGTTGAATGATATGTGGATGAATGAATAAAGATGTCATTTGTGTACATGACTTTTCTGTGTGGCTTTTAATAACTACTCAGAAGACTTTTACACAGTATAAGTTGTCTTAAAAATAATGAAAATCTGTTTTATCAGAGAAAGTGGCCCGTAGGACCTTTCTAATCTTCTTAAGTAAGTTATTATTTAAATCAGTTTGAGCATGCTAAATATGTGCTTATAGCTTAGATTTTCTTATGCTGTTGAGAAAAATAATTGTTTATACTATTGAGCAATAATTGTTTATACTACTTTTGAGTTGTACTTTTGTTCTCATTTAGAGAATTTATAGTTCAGACTGTATTAGCTTCATGAAATTAAGAATTAAAGCATCTAACCACCAGATAATTAAGCTATAAAAATCATGCCTTTACTCTTTGAATGGTCTCCCCAAAGAGAGGTGATTGATATATTGGTACATTGTTGGCAGTATGAGAGACCTACATGAAGATATAAATTTTTGCAAGGGTCCCTCAAATTTTAACTTTATTTTCTTTCTTTCAAATGTTTTTTTTTAATATTTTATGGATGGTTTGACTTTGAATATCCATTCCAATATCTGGGAAGTTGGCATTGTTGGGGAGCTCTCTTTCCTCCCTCTTATTGTTTTCCATTTCCATCTAACTATCTGGCCAATATTACTTATTTTGCTTATGGAAGTTGGAGCAGATCATTGTCTGCTTTGGATCATTGTCTAACTCAGTTACCCATTCACTTTCCTTTTCTCCTCCATTTTCCATATTTCAATTTTCTTTATACTGTGCTCAGGATCACATTGTCTACTATACTCTCTAGAGAGGTCTTGGTCACAATGTCATTTTGGATGCTCACCTGCTATTTTTCTCTCTGGTTGAGATGCACTAACCTCTCTTTTGAAGGAAAGCCAGAAGCCAGGGACCAGTCAGTAGGTAGTCAGAGAAGGCAGCTCTTGGTTTGATGAGCCCATGAGATTAGATATATCCTGTTAGGGCTGGAGTGGAATGGTAGGGATGAATATCTACATTTGTGAAATCCTCCATGTTATTCCATGGTTTGTGTGTTTGTTTGTTTGTTTGTTTTGGAACCATGGATTGAATCTAGGGGCACTATGAATCCAGTGAGCTATGTCCTGATCCCTTTTTATTTTTTCATTTTGAGACAAGGTCTAAGTTGCTGAAGCTGGCTTTGAACTTGCAATCCTCCTGCCTTACTCTCCTGAGTCCCTGAGACTACAGGTGTGTGCCACCACGCCCAGCTGGATTTTTATTTATTTATTTAATATTAATTTTTAATTTTTTCAGAGGTACCAGGGATTGAAATTCGGTGCACTGGACTACTGAGCCACATCCCCAGGCCTATTTTGTATTTTATTTAGAGACAGGGTCTCACTTAGTTGCCTAGTGTCTCCCTGTTGCTAAGGCTGGCTTTGAACTTGAGATCCTCCTGCCTCAGCCTCCCAAGTCACTGGTATTACAGGCATGCACCACCACATCCAGCCCTGATTTTTGTTTTTAACGTTCTGAAATCATGTCAATACAAGAAAGTACAATTTCTGGGGAATCCTGGAAGGTAAGATCCCAATTTCTCCTCTATATGAGGAAATGAGAGTCACTCAGGGAAGATATCCATATCTTACAGCCATCTTCTCACCTATAATGGGCCTAGGGTGAAATAACCTCTAAGAGACATCACAATCCTTGTCATTCAGGTGGGAAGACATAGATGTACAAACATTACAGTAACAGGATTCACTAGGAGTGAAAGAGCTTCTATTTTCTCAGGTAGATGCTTTGTAATGGCCAAATGTTTCCTTAACAATTTAGATCTCCAAGAAATTTTAAAAATTTCATAAAAGTTGAAAGAATAGTACAATAAACAACTTATAAGTCAGTTTTGTTGCTGTAACATGAGACAATCATGTTATAAGAAGGAAAAATGCATTTTGGTTCATGGTTTCAGAGACTAAAGTCCCTGGTTGCTTTTGAACCTGTGGTGAGGCAGTAAGTCATGGTGGGCACATGTGGCAGAGAGATCTGTTTGCCTCATGGCTGTAAGAAAGCCAAGAAAGAGAAAGGAAAGAGCCAAGGAAGGTTGTGCCTCCAATAACCTAACTTCCTTCCACTAGGCCCTCCACCTCTCAAATCTTACACCACCTCCTAGTAATGTCACAGGCTGGCAACCAAGCCTTTAGCATATGGGCCTTTGAGAGATACATAAGATACAAATGATAACACCACCAATACACTATCCACTTAGCTTCATTAATGGCCCATGTTTACCACATTCGCTTTCCTTGTTTCTACATACACACACAACACATATTTAATACAGATGTGCATTTTTTGTCTGAATAATTTGAGAGTTTGCAGATACATGTCAGCTTTAAATTCTAGCATATGTCTCCTAAGAATAGATATTCTCCTACAAAAAACACAATTCTATTATTATACTTTTTAAAAATTCCATATCATCTTAGATCCAATCTATATTTACATTTCTCCAATTGTTCCCAAAATAATTTTTGTGTTATTTTAGTTTCTAACTAGGATCCAGTGAGGGTCATTATTTTTTGCAAGGTTATGTGTCTTTAGATCCTTCTAATTCTTTTACTCTAGATCAGTTTTCCCACCTTTCTTTCTTTATTTATTCCTGACATTGATAATTTTTAAGAATCCAGATTTCTTTTAAAATGTCTGAAGTCTAGATTTTCTGATTGTTTCCTAATAGTGTTATTTAACTTTTCCCTGAATATCCCACAATGCCTATAAACTAAAATTCATGTCTAAAGGCTTTGCAAGATTCAAGTCAAAAACTTTTGGCAAAGTACTTCACAGATAATATTTGTATTTTTCACACTGAATATTAGAGATGAATATTCGGTTACTTACATCAGATGCTACCTACTAGACCTTACCATTGTATAGGTACATTTACCACTTTAATAAGTAATCTGTGGAGCAATAGTATGTCACTGTGTAAACAAACATCCTGTTTCTCAATAACTCCTCATCTAGTGATTTTTATCATCTATTGATGACCCTTGTCTAACTCAATAATTATCTTCTGGGTTGCGAAATTATAATTTTTTTCTGTTCTATAATCCATTCTATATGTATTAGCTAGCATTCTTTTTGTAAAAAAAAAAAGTACTTTCCTTTCCCCTTACTATTGACTAGTGAAAATTTTTTTTCAATTCAATATATTACAGTCAATTACATTTATCTTAGTTTTTGGTGCTCAAGTTGTCTCAGATTTGGCCAGTGTGAGATGTTCAGGCCAGCTCCTCTGTCCTTTTGACATGACTCCATCAGTTTTGGGGTACTTTCTTCCACGCTGGCACAAAATATTCCAGACTCAACTTGTTCTTTCTCTGCCAAGACCTAGAATCATCCATTTTGTTCAGAATCCTCAGAGATTTTAAATGCATCTCTCTCTCTCTCTCTCTCTCTCTCTCTCTCTCTCTCACTCTATCTCTATCTCTATTTCTCCCCCTCCTCTCTTTCATTTTGAACTTATTGAAAGTCATCATTCTGCATTTATTGTACTCAGTCTATCCATAAATGCTTCACTGACTTGGTTCTCAGAAATTTTCCTTCTCAATGCAGCCATTATCCTGGGACTTGCTCTCAGCATTCTGTTCTTGTGCCATCTCTGGGTAGATCTTCGGATCTCTTTCAGCCCTTTCCCCAGAGTGTCCCATTTGGGGATATAAAAAGCAAGCACTGGGCCAAACTGGAAGATGGATCACCTCACAAAGCCAACTGAGAAGCTGCAGATGGAAGGCCCAGATGGGCAGAGCCTGGAGAAGAGAAAGGCCCAGACATTTTCGGACATTTGCTGGCAGGACACAGTCAGAATACCCCCAGCAGAGAGGCCCCACCATCCTACAGCCCCCACTCTCATGGTCACACTCCAACTGCAGCTGCTCTGTGCAACCTTCCTGGAAGACAGACATGACTGGGGAAGAACAGGATCTTTGCTTTATTTTTTAAGAGTTTGTGCTTGAGAAAGCAAAACCCCAAGATTAGGAGTGAAAAGGGGCAGTAGATACTGCCCTAGGTCCTCAAAGATCATTATTAAATTCATATGAGCTAATAAACTGTTATTTTGACTATGTAGGAAATATCTGTTAGTTTTCTTCTTGTATTCATGTTGAAGTTTCTGTCTTTGAATATATTCTGTCTGGATTTACTATATTTTTTAGTAATCAATAAAATAGGAATAAATTTATTTACCAGAAAACCCTAATTATCTTTATCAAATTAAGATTTTGGGGGACTAAGGGTCTCCTTCAGCTGTGTCCTTCTATGTTCAGCAGTGTTTTCTCCCAGTAAGCCCTGCATTATGTATCCCCTCGCCCCCCACCCCCCCGAAAGGACCTAACAGGCTCCATTCTATTCTGTTTCCAAATCATTTGATAGTACATACAGAACCCACCACTGTACAGGGACCCAGGGGGTAGGGATTTGCATTTGTCATCACTAATTAGTTCTGTCTTCTGGGGTAAATCTTGTAGCTTCTCTGGGCTTCCATCGCAAATCTATCACATAACCTCATGATTTTATAGTCCCTTTGAGGAAGACAAAGAGATTTTATGTTTTTTCTTCTCACAAATTATAGATTATTTGCATGGGACGAGATTTCAGAGGTTGTTTAATGTAGCCTTCTAATTAAGAACCCAAAGGTGAGGTGATTTATCAAAGGTGCTGTATTTAGTTGGAGAAAAAGTCAGGTCTAGAATTTCTGGCTCCAATCTAGTCCCTTCTGTACTGTGCATGGCTGACTCCCATCTCCACCTGCTTAAAATTCTGCTAATCTCTTCACCCAGACTACTAACTCCAGCAGACCCACCTCCTCTTCTCATGTGCTTTATCACGTCTTTTTATACTAACATTTTCAAACGCTATATGATCCACTATGTCTAAGTACTGTTCTAAGTATTTTACATTTAGTATTACATTTAATCCTCATGACAAACTTACAGGGTCACTTCTAAACCATCCAAGTTTACAGATGGAGTAGCTAGGGCTTAAAGGATTTACATAATTTGCCCAAAGTTACACAGCTAGTAGGCTTCAGATTTCTGACTCATTTCTGTCTGACTTCCAGACTTAACCACTGCACTTTTCTGCTTGTGAGTACTTGTGTTCAGTCATTCACCCATTCATTGTACCCACAAGTGCCCAACACTGGCACTAAGTGGGGAGAGAAAAACAGAAAATGGAAAGAGAAGTCCTATTTTAACTCAAGATGTAAAAATCTATAAACATGAAACAACACAAATACAATTTAAGGCAACATGTGCCATATGAAAATTCCAAGCATAGTAGTTCTTACTTAGTCAAAATTTATTTAGCTAAAAACTTTCTGGGGGCTGTGGCTATAGCTCAGTGGCAGAGTGCTTGTTTAGCATGAATGAGGCACTGGGTTCAAACCTTAGCACCACATAAAAATAAACATATAAAAATAAAGGCATGCTGTCCATCTACAACTGCAAAATTTTTAAAAACAAAACAAAAAACTGTCTGAAGGGAAAGTTTAAATTTATGGTTTCCAGAATAATGAGAGGCTCCAGTCAGACAATAGCTAGAAACAATCTCATCAGACAGAAAATAGTTGTGTTTGTAAAAGGAGATTTACTGCTGAGAGTCAAACTGAATAAATCCATACAGATTTTCAGATCCTGCTAAAATTGTATTAACAGAGTTTTAACAATAAGAAAATTTGGGTATCTTTACTAGATTACGACATACAGCTAGATGATACGGAGAAAAGGAGGATAACAAGACAGTCAGTCAGAGGTGAAGTCAGATTGGGGTATATGATATACCTTATTGTTGATGTGATAAGGGTGACTGAGCCAGGCGCAGTGGTGCCCGTCTCTAATCCCAGCAGCTTGGGAAACTGAGGCAGGAGGATTATGAGTCCAAAGCCAGCTTCAGCAACTGAGGCCCCAAACAACTCAGTAAGACCCTGTCTCTAAATAAAATACAAAAAAGAGCTGGGAATGTGGCTCAGTGGTTAAGTGTCCCTGAGTTCAATGCCTGGTACTTAAAAAAAAAAAAAAAGAGGCTGAGCTACAGGGTTATTGGAAGTATCTTGGAAAAAAAGAGAATTACCTCCTGATGGAAAGAAGAAAATGACAAACTTGGATATTTGGAGCGTTTGAAAAGAGGAACTGAGGGTTTTGAAGTGGGAACTTAAAAGTAGGCCAAGCAGTACCCCCAACCTTCCTGTCACCCTCTACCTCAGAGACAGGCTCCCTTAAATGGCAGTTGGGCTCACTTCTCTGAATTAGTCTAGACTGTCTCATTCCTGAGGTTGTACACACTTCCGAGTACATAGTTTAGCTATTTGCATTTCTTTGCTAAATTTCAGAACAATTGAGTCAACTTAAAATCTTAAAGACAATAAATTTAAAACAAGTTTGACCTGTGGTACAATTTCCTTTGATCTGAGATGTCCAAGTCCCTTCACTGGAAACTGGTTGAACTATAGAGTGAACACACATTGCTATCATTTACAGTATGGACTCATTTCTCCCAAAACTGTCATTGGTAATGACTTCCCCTGCACTAGAACTTTGCATCCTTTGTTCTGGAGTTTTATGATGCAGTAAAGTAACAATAACAGCCGCAAATAGGGTTTCCTGGGGAGAGGTAGAATCTCACCTCTTGAGACAATTTACTTTTCTAGCTCTTTAGACAATGGTTTTAATAAATTAAAATATGCCAACTGGTAGGGAGGGGATTAAAATAAACGGCCTTCCGGAGACCTTCCCATCCCCAGCATTCTGAGCTACTTCACCTAGACACTAATTCCTTTGGCAGTGTTTGCATTTCTGCAGTGCATCCATCCAGTAAGCACTGGGCTATGAAAATTACAATCCTTTGGCAAAAGGATTAAAAGTGAACAGGTTTTTACAATATGGCAGGCTTCTGGAGGGCTCTCCTCCCAGAGGCTCCAGCTCTGCCGACAGGCTTCTCTCTCTCCAAGGTCTGCTCTATGTAATTTTCTAAATTGAAAATGCAAAATCCTCCCCCCCAACCCTGACTTTCAGGGCAGTATATTGGTAGTTCCGTGGTATGTGATGATCTAATACCCTGACAGTCTGTTACCATGCGACAAAAGCTGAGGTCGATTATGATTCCCCAGCAGTGACCCAGGGCATCTTTCATGCCTTTCACTGCAGCCTGTTTTGAAGAGCAGACACTTTAGCATTTCTAAAGGGAACCCGAATTATCATTCAAATGATAAAACTGCCACACAGACAGACATTCTTTTATGATTCATTGAAGTGCAGGTCTTAAGAGGTTATACATTCCGTCTCAGTCTCAGTGTTTATTAAAGAGAGTGAAGGCAAACAGATCAGAGAACAAATCAGACGTTGCACATCACAGACGCCAAGCACAACTGAATAATCTTCCAATATTAATATATGGGCTATATAACCCCACTGGGCAAAACCATGTTTTATTCAGGAAAACAACAAATCAAGTAATCTCACTATAGAAAGCCATTTACAGCTCATTTGGAAATTGGATTCATAAACTTTAATAAAGCCTGTTTATACCAATGATGAAGGAGTCTCACATAAATAAAACCGAAAAGCAATGATAAATTAGCTTCCCGGCTAATGTTTATTACACTGTAATCATTCAAACCCACTGAAGTCAAATTTGTTTTACCCATTTCCTAAATTCAATCCAATGAGCTTTTGAATCTTATACAAAACCAATTCCTATTGTCAAGTGACAGCAAGAAAAATTAATATTACACTGGTTCTTACTATCCAAAGGGATTTTACTAAATGTAAGTCATAATATAGACTTTCACTATTCAGAAATCTATTATTTAGATGTAAACTCTAACCACAAACTCCGATACTCTTAAAATGACAACAAAATAAAAAGCTGACCCTGGGGAACCTGTCTTACCCAACCTGTTAAAAAGGCTGCCTAGGGCTAGAATTTCATGGAAAAAATCATGGTGACAAACCCTTTCCATTTAACAATCCCAGTTTATCAGCATCATCAAGGCAAAGGCTATAAATGAATGGAAAAGGGGGTTTCCTTTCACTCTCTGCTTGGCACCAGTCACCAATAAGGCTAGAGACTCTGCTCAGCAAATTTCCTAGGACAACAGAGTTCCTCCTCGGCAGAGGCCCAAGCTGGGTGGCAGCATCCCTACCGCAGCCTGCTACAGACCTTCTTCTGGCTGATCTGTCAGTCTCTGGGCTGCCAGCCTTCCCAGGAAATGCATAATGTTCTCCTTCCACTCCCATCCTCAGTGGTGGGACAGGGAGGGCCTCAAGGCATCCTTTTCTCATAAGCCTGCCTTATTGAATGACGTGAGGTATTTTCCTTCACTAGCATTCTCTGACAGAAGTTGCCATTTGCAAGGAGTGTCACACAGGGCAGATTTGAGATTGGCTTTGTATTCATCAGGTACTTCATTCTTTTATGCCTTTGTTTTCAGTTCCAGGAAGCGAGGGATGGTGATTCCTGATGGGAGGCTGGGGGGTGGGGTGGGGGAAGACTAGGAAGGAAAGGTAAACATGGCATGGGAACTGCCAAGAGCTGTCCAGAACAGAGAAAGGAGCATTCCCTCCTTAACAGTCATGGTGCAAATATTTGCTAAGCTGGGACTCCACACCGTGTTGTAGGCAGCTGGGTGATGGCTTCTCAGACCTGTTAAGATTGTAGAGACTTCCTGTTAACACCCAGAGTGTGGGGAAGGGGGAAGGCAGGCTGACCTGGTTGGAATCCTTAGCAGCACTTAATAGCTCTTTGAGTGAGTCAGCCTCTCTGTGCTTTAGTCTCCTCATTTGCACAGCACGGGATGAGAGCGTCTGTCTTGGAATGTAACTGAGGAGTTGGTGCATGTGGCATGTGTAGCTCTGGGCCTGGCACTGCGTCAACCCTCTTCTCTCCATCTTGACCTCAGTGTGTGAGATCCTGCACCAGATAGGAGGTTCTGCATCCATTCAGCACTGCAGCCTTTCCTACTCCTTTCTCCAGCTGGTCCTATTTCCCCACGTGAGGCCTGAAGTACAGGAGCTGCAGCTTGCCCAGCCCTGCATCGCCCCCAGGACCTATAGCAGCAGCTTCCCATGTGTTATTGAAATAGTAAGCTGCTTGCTTGGGAAATGGAGAATCCTGCTCTCTCTGTCTTCTCCCTCTTTCTCTCTCTGTTGCTTTCTCTGCAGCCATCAGGCCTGCAGCCAGAAAAAAACCCAGACTCTCCTGCCATTGTTTCCTGCCTCCCCACACTCCAGAGCTGAGGGAGAAGGCCACAAGGAGTGTTTCTGCAGCCCCCCCCCATGTTCTCTTAGGGGATGAAGATAAGGGGGAGAAGAAGGGTGAGGCTGTGTTGCCAGGAGTTCTGACAGACAGTTCCAGTCACTCCTCGGTCTGTCCCTCCCCCAGAATTGAATCAACACCGTGTACCCAAATTCATAGCACTCCTCCTCCCTCTGGGTGAGATTAGGGGAATTAACAACCTTCGCTAAACGCGACCCTTGGCACTAGGTGTGATGATTTACAGAGATGAACTCAACCTATCCTCAGAATTGGGGCTATAGGCTAGATCTTATTAATTAGTCCTCTTTTACAAATGAGGAAACTAAGACTAAGAGAGGTTAAATCTCTCCCCCAAATCACAGCCAGAAAGTACTTTGGCTGCGATTGGAGGGCCTTGGGCCCACCCCCTCAGTTTCAGCACTGCCTCCCTAGCAGGTGGCGGGAGGGAGCTGACTCATGGCTTTTGATTCATTCAGTTCTCTTTTCTGCCTTAACGTTGCCCCAGCCTAATGAAAAAAAAATATTGCATTATGCATTTCTCACTTTGCAAAATCCATGTGAGGCTGCTTGCCTGCATGCCCAAAGAGTCACAGCATTTTCAGGTGACATTACCAGGCTGGCTTGTAAGTTAATTAAGAATCAGACAGATAATCTAAATCAAGGGTCCTCAAACTAGGATTAAAGAAGGTGACCTCTCCGGAGCTTATAGTGCCCCAAATTTGTATATTCCTGCATTTTCCTAAGGCAAGGATCCAAAATTTTTATCAGATTCTCAAAGAGATTTTAAGCTGTAAAGGGTTAAAAACTGTACAAGTTTTGGCCAAAGCCAGGCCTCACATCCCCAGGCTTGCTCCTGCTGGTTGTTCTATGAAGCACTACCATTTGTGATAGAGAAACCCCAGAGTTAAACCCCAGAAGCAGAATCTGAGCTCTGAATCTTCTGGCAAACATTTTAAAGACGCATGAATTATTAAAATGGCTAATTAAGTCAACCTTCACCAGAGAATATTTGCTTTTCCCCCTCATCACTGAGCTCACTGTGAAACTTGACTTGGCTCCATCCTTTGCTTTAGTACAAGGTCAGTTCCCTGGGTTCCTTCATTTCCAGTCTAGGAAGAACTTTGAGTAGCCCAGAGAAGCAGCCTGCTGTGCCTCGGTATGCACATCCAAGAGGCTCTGAACCCATGTTCTCTTCTCTGTCCTCAGAAATTCAGGCAATTCCAAGCAGCCTATTGCAACCTTAAGCCCACACCAGTTATTCTGCCAGCTGCTCTCCTCATGGTCCATGTCAGCTGTGTGTGTTCTCACATCTTCCCCCCTCACCAGAATAGCCCTTCACCCCAGGTGCTCTGAGTGACCTGGAGCCAAAAATATACCAGGATCATCAAGTCAGCCTACGTTGTGCGGTGGCACTACCCTCTACTTGGCTGTGTGATGAGGCTACCTGCACACCCAGCCCTACATTTTGGAGCACATTTTCCAGGTTTCTTCCTCCCTCTACCCTCCATATCTAAATCCTATATTCAGGTTCCCTTTCCAATGTCACCTCTTTTGGGAAAGCTTCTCATTATTTTGTCTATTTCAATTTTATCTATTTCCAAGTAGACTATAAGCTCCTTAAGGGCACAAACTTATTTTTTCTTCTTCTAATGTATTTAGTAGCTTGTAGATGACATTTAAAAATTAACAAATTTAATTAATAAATAGATAGCAGACATCATGGGGCATTCCTGTAATCCCAACAAATCAGGAGCCTTCAACAGGAGGATCCCAAGTTTAAGACCAGCCTGGATAACTTAGCAAGACATTGTCTCAAAATAAAATAAAAAAGGCTGCAGATGTAGATCAATAGTAGAGCATCCCTGGGTTCAATCTCAACTACCACACACATACACAAGCACAAAGTAGGTTTCTCCACACCCCTCTTTATCCCCAGTCTTTGAAGTTGACCACTTGACAAGAATGAACATGCAAAAACCAAAAGAAAAAGAAAAGAAAAGAAAGAAAATGTAGAGCCTAAGCCAGAACTCAACCTCCCCATTCCCATTGGTTGGCCCAATGCCTCTACCCATGGGTCAATACGTAATTCCTCAAGGAAATGCAACTCTGCACCTGGATAAGGGATGGGCAAGAAACTGTTACCAAATCACCAGCCAAATGTGCAGAGGCACTGCCTCCACTTTGCCCTAACCTGAGATGCCATGAGGTGTACATCCAACCCAACCCTCCTCATGCCTGTACTCTGACCCTGTCAGGAACACAAAGCAACATAATGAACACAGGCATCCCCTTGCTGATTCAACCGGGTGGCCTTCCCAGGTGATAGGGTGATAGCAATCACAGATGGGAGTCGGGAAGAGGAGGCTTGGTGGAGTACAGGAGGCCAGGGGACAGGGAACAGACAGTCGGGAATTCACACTGGAGAGGCGAGAAGGCATAAGAAGTCAAGGATGCAGGAGAGTCCAGGCCATAAACCGCAGGCTCTTGTTCCATTGTCCCCTTAGACTTCATTCACAGAACACAAATGCAAAGATGAAATTAATGAGAGTTTCAAGATGGCAACCTTAGAGCCCTAAACCCCAGGTGTCACATTGGAGGTGTGAGGTCTGTGTTCATCTGTTGCCCTCTGTGAGGACCTGATGAGTATAGAACCCTGGGTGGCTACAGGGTCGCAGGCCCATGAGACCAGCCCTGCTGCCAACCCTGAAATCTCTGTCATAACTAATGTGTAAAAATACAGGGAAACAATGAGCATTTCATTTATGGAATTATAGAGTTACCCTAATAGCTATGGATACTACCCCTTACCTTATCTGCTGTTTGGTATGTACATAAAACCCATGACTTGGAAATATGTCTTCTAAGGAAACGAGTAAAATGGGCCAGCAAGGCACTTTTTGAACATTTAGCAATCCCATAAACAACTGAGGTGAAAAATTCTGGACTTTGGTTTTCTGTTTTTTTAAAAGTTTGATTTAGCCATGACTTGCCTCCCCTCTCCCCACTGATATCATTTCTTTTTTTTATCTTCCACAAAACTCAAGACCATTTAACATTTGTCAGAACAGAAACAGTTAAAACAAATTTTATTCAATTTCTATTAGGCCTCAACAGGAAGATTAATGCAGTGTCACATTTTGGTTTTAAACCCAGTGTTAACCACTGGAAGCTATGTACTATTTTTCCCTTCCTCGCATCTTTAATTCATGACTGTAGCTGAATATTTATCTTAAAAAGATTTTTAAAAGGTTGATTGATCCGACGGGCACTGGCCTGGATCAGATCCCGTGATGGATAATGCTATTTGTTTTTGTTTTAACACCAGCAAACAGTTCCTTTCCTGGGTAAGGTTTGATAGAGTGTATGTAGCAGGCTTCTAGAGCTGGATTTCCTAGTGTGGCCAGAACAGGGCCTGCTGCCTGTTTGCACTGATGGCATCCAGGCAAGAAGCCTGGATCCTTCACTTATCTCTGAATTTCTCTTTCTTCTTTTAAACCTCACCAGACTTTGGCTGGATGTGTATGCCTCATCCAACACCCAGCTGCTCAGTTAACATCTGTGAGCTGCTAATTAGTTGGGGAGTTTTGTGGCCCATAGGAGTGATCTGTGCTGCCCAATCAATGTAGCAGAACAAGAGTCTAGGAATGGAAATGCGCTTCTGGGGATGCTGGGAGGTTTTGCACACTGCTGTCTGAATCCTGGAAACAAGTTCCTCCGGTTGCTAGTCCCTACTCATCAGCAGGCATTTTCAGGGATGGGGCAGTTTTTATGTATCTCTTGGTGTTTACTATGTAGTTAGCAGTCAATAAATGCTTATTAAATTGGTATGGCTCCACTCTTCCTTCCTTTTCTCCATTTTCACTGCCAATTCTTCCCCCAAGAATTAATATTAATATCCCTGGCCACATCTTTGCTGGGGATTTTCCTCTAAGTTTGTTTACCTGGTCTGGTGAAACAACAGCATTTTTTTCAACCCACTTTCCACACTAATGAGATTCCAGGGGACAGGGTCCTTTCTAGAGTTCCATACCAGTGGTGACTTCGAATCCTAGGAGTCCTTGGAGAAAATGGCAGGTGAGTTTTCCTCACTATCTCAGAAGATCACTGCTAGGATCCATTGACCTTTTTGTCTGTGGGTTGCTTCTCTAAAATGAGATAAAGAATTAAATTATAAGCCCAAATCCCCATTAAGCCAATATTCATTTTCCATCGTCTTTCATGGAGAGCAGTAATAAATTTTTCTTGGTGGGGCCTTTGCCTCCTCATTTAGTCCCTCAGCTAATGAAATCAGATTAAATAATTTGACTCTCCTCTTTCTAGACATTCTGGAGCTCTCGCTGTTCTTTCTTGAAGAAGCAGAAATTACCTTAGTTTTTTTCCTCCAGTGGCCTGTGGATGCCCTGCCATTCACAAAGCAAAAGCAAAACAATAAGGGCCGGGGACAGAGAAAGGAGCAGTAGGCAGCCTGGGAGTCAGGTTCCACTAACTAGTCTTGTGATCCCTGGCTCTCTCGGAGCCTCAGTTTTACTTCCATAAAATTTAGAATGAAAAAGCTACCTTTAAATGGCCCTGTTGGGTTCTAAAAGTTTAGGGATCTCCGAAAGTTGCAGGCTCCATAAATAGACTCTAATTGTCCAAGCCTAAGGAGATTTGTGTGTGTGTGTGTGTGTGTGTGTGTGTGTGTGTGTGTGTCTGTAACATCTTTTTTTCTCTTCCTTCCTTTCTTTTTTTTAATAGAACAGAACAAAATGAGCTCAGATCATAAGTTCAGCTGACTTTTTTTCTAAACCACTGGATTCATTTTCTGAAATTGCTATCTTTTCCTTCCAAAGCCTTGGCTGTCCTCAGCTTAGTGAGACATTACTCCATTACTTTTATATTAGGTCTCTGAAATAAGGAAGCTTTTTAGAGTAGGCTTGGAGTAAGTGATGCCAGGGCTTAGGTATGGCTGAGGAGGGCACCTGTAAAAAGCCCCCAGGAGGCTATACTGACATCATCTCTTTACATCCAGAACGCTGTCCAGAATCCCAGTGAACAAAATGCTGTTGGTCTATCAGCCTAGAGACAATGAGTTTTCAAGTGACTATTAAGTGCATAAAACTATCCCTCATATTTATAGCCCCAATAATCATAGAGGCCTTGGTTTTCAAAATCAGAGAAGGCCCTGTTATTGGGATTTAAAGACAGTACTTTCACAAAAGGACATCATTTTTAGAAATTATAGAGGTGAAAATCACAGTTTGCAGCAGTCAGGATAGGCTTGCATTCTGGCACCTCCATTTACGAGCTGTGTGAGCTTTCAGTGCCCTGACCTTCAATGTCCTCATGTGTAAAATGGGCAAGGAGCAACTGAAAATAATTATGGAAAGTATCTGGCACCATAATTAAGACCTAATGTCTGGCAAATAGTTAGTGCTCCATAGGTTTAGTCTTTATTACGAGGGATATGACATTTAGAATACCTAAGAGAAGTGACCCTTGCCTGCCCCAATCTAGAAAAGCAATCTTTGCCTCAGGAATCAGCTGCCCTGGATCCCTGAAGCAAAGTTAAGGTGGACAAATGCTCTTATGTTTCAAATTATATTTTTTTTTGGGGGGGGGACTAGGGTACTGGGGCTTGAACTCAGGGGTACTTTACCACTGAGCCACTTCCCAGGCTTATTTTGTATTTTATTTAGAGACAGCGTCTCATTGCTAATACTTAGTACCTGGTACTAATTAGTACCTCGCTATTTGCTGACTTTGAACTCACGATCTTCCTGCCTCAGCCTCCCAAGCTGCTGGGATTACAGGCATGCACCACTGGCTCAAATTATATTTCAAATGCAAACATTGTTTTCTTCAGGAAGGGAGAGAATTAAAAAAAAATTAAACAACTCTAAGAATTAAGATGTTCTTTAAAAAAAGGAAAGAAAGAGAACGATTTTAGGCCCTTTGTTGATGAACAAGGGTGAGTTTGAACTGTCACCCTTGGCTGGGATTGGTGCTCTAGTTCTAGAAACAGGGAAGGGAGTGACTGACAAGCAGCAGGGAGGGAATGAGGACTGTCATAGGCACCATATGGCCCCAAGCAGCCCGGGACTCAGCAATGCTTGTTGGACTGAAAGTATCTATTCTTCTGTCATCCCCACCCCCTCCCAATCCCTGGAAATCAGATGGTGTTATAAATCTAGAGGGCCAAGGCAGATGACAGACAGTGACTCATCCTGAGTGGGGCTGATGCCCTGGTAAAATAGCAGTCCTTGTTTTTACCTTTTGCATTCAGACCCACGTTAAGATGAAGCTCACATTATCTCTTAGGGCAAGAGATGTCCCTAAAGGCCCAAAGCAATGTGCATTCAGGTTCAGATCTACCCATGCTCCTGACTGAAGCCCATGACCATAGTCATCAGTGGATCCCTGACAGGGTTTGCTTGTACTACTGAATCCAAAGCAGATCCAATCTGGCCCCCAGTCAGGCAGAAATGGATAAACACAGAAGTGCAGAATTGCTTTACCATGTCTGGCTTCAAATTGTGAAACATTTCAGTCTGAGGCGCAACCCAAGCAACCTTGGAACAAGCTTTTAGAACTGGCTAGCTAGATCTGGAAGATGGAGATGACATAAGTAGAGAAAAGGAAATTTTGACCGACTATAGCAGGTAAACATACCTCAACAGCCTCTCAGGAATAGAGAGAAGCAATCAGAATAGGAAAAAAAAAAAAAAGGTAAGCAAATCATAAATAACTTGGAGGGAAGACCAGGCCAAACAGGAAATTGGCATGCAGATAAATGAAGCCTCCATTAATGACTTCACTGAATATATCAAGAGGGATTTTAATTTTAATGAAGACCAAGACAATCACAGTAGGAAGAAGAGATGGATTTAAGATTAACCTTATATTGTTTGCTATTTTAATTTATAAGGGAAATGCCTGAGGGGAGGGCCTAGCAGGGAATTTACCCAAACGTGAGTAAGAACCAGAACCTGGCTACACATTTGAATCACTCGGGAAGCTTTTAAAATTTCCAAAGCTCCAATCATAGCCCAGACCAATTACATTCCAATTTCTTGGTGTGTTTTATAGACATGAGAATTTTCCAAAGCTCTGCATTCTTTTCAATGTGCAAACGAGTTTGGGAACCACTGTCAATGGGTAAAATAGTAGAGGCATGCTAGGAAATGGCATGTTAGGTTTTGCCCTAAAGGGAAATAAATATAGTCATTAAGAAATGGCAAGATTCAATAAATAAATAAATAAGAAATGGCAAGATTCCATGCATGTGTGATTATGTCAAAATGAACCCAACTGTTATGTACAACCAAAATGTACCATAAAAACAAAAGTAGAAAGAAAAAAAGAAATGACAAGAAATTTAGCCTGCCTTAAAATGAACAGCATCTGTGTCCCTTGTTTTTCTCATATATAATTTTTAAAAGTTTTTTATCAGTGTCCAAGAAAAAAATGGATGAAGAGCCACATTTAAAAAACAAAACAAGCAATAAGAGCTAAATTCAAGTAATTATTGAGTAAGGGCTTTGAACCTGGTATCTGAGAGAGGGATAAAAATCAAGAGAGTTCATTGCTATTATGGATTCAGCAATTTATATTTTTTGCTTCATAGAATGTTCACATCCGTGACCTAATTTTAACTTGCATCTCTGTGCAGTAGGCAGAGAAAGTATTATTTTTCTCTCCTACTTCCACAGATGGGAAAACAGATAAAGAGTCTCATGATTTACTCAGCATTACAGAGCAAAGCTAGTGGCAGGAATAGGAGCAGAATTTGGTCCTTTAGAAATTCCAGTTGGATGTCCTTCCTCCATGCTGTGTAGCCCTGCTGCCCTGAGAGCTCTAGAAAAGAAGGGAAAAGTTACAGTGATAACTGAAACAAGAAAACATGACACTTGTGAACTGAACTAAAGAGTTCTGCTATTAGGGGAAAAAAATCTAGAACAGATGCCAAGAGGCACATCAAGGTGATGGCCAAGTGCTGGACACCCTGCCCTTGAAGATGCCTCATGAATATTGGATGATGTTAATACACTAAATTTGCCTCCAAATTACAATGGGGTGGTGGGCAGAGACAAGGTCAGTGAGGTCACAAGAAATTATTTTTAGGTTAAAAAAAATGGAAGTAGCTTTACAGTTCTTATGCTATAGTTTGAGAACCCTTTTTAAGATAAGTAGATTGTAAGAGTGACAATAAATTGTTGCCTTAGTTCTACTGTTCGCAAGAGACAAAAAATTCACTGGAGGATATTTAACCTCAATAAAACAGAAAAGCAAATTATAGATCCTCAGACAAGAATGCAGTTGGCCTTAAGAAGGTCTAGAACTAGGAACCTGCGTACTGTCAGAAACTCAGGGGATGTATCTCCCTTTATACTTCATTTCTGTTCATCGTCATTTGTGTTCATCTTTTCTCTGCTGCTCTGTCCACATGTGGGTCAAAAATCAAACATCCACAGCTCCTGAGTCCATGCTTTAGCCATATGAACTAGTCTCCCCATAGACTCCTATGGAAGGAATTCTTGGGGCCCAAATTGATTCTGAAGGCTGATGTGGTGGCTCACACCTATAATTCCAGAGATTCACCAGGCCAAGGCAAGAGGATCATCAGGCCGTTTCAAAATAAAAATTAAAAGGGCTGGGAGTGCAGTTAAGTGGCAAAGTGCTTTTGTGTTCAAACCCTAGTACACCCTTCCACACACAAAATTGTCTCTGAAATTAATCCCCAATTCAATCAAATATGACCCAAGGGTCAGGGACACATTAGGTCCCTGGGTAAGTAGTTGTAAATAAATGTAAATAGCTATTGGGAGTCACTGTCCAGAGATGTCAGTAAGGTGCTTATAGATGAGAGTCTTTTAAGCTAAGCATTTACCTTACAATATTATTTTAACTACCACTTCTGCCTGCAATGATGGCTGTACTAAAAAAAAAAAAAAGAAGAAAAAAAGAAAAAATAGAAAATAATAAATGTTGACAAGGAAATGGAGAAATTGGAATTGGAACTCTCATGTAATGAAAATGGTAATATAAGTATTAATTGAAAATTGTATAGCCACAGTGGAAAACAATTTGGTTATTCCTCAGTAAACTAAACATAGAACTTTCAGACACCCTAACAATTCCACTCCTGGGTATATGCCCAAAAGAAGAGAAAATAGGTGTTTAAGTAAAAAAGATTGTATACAAATGTTGATAGCTATGTTGTTCATGATGGCTAAAACGTGTAAACAATTGGCTGTAATGGCGTAAACCCATAATCCCAGTGACTTTAAAGGCTGAGGTAGGAGGATTTGGAGCTCAAGGTTAGCCTCAGCAACTTAGTGAGGCCCTAAGCACTTAGTGACACCTTGTTTCAATATATATATATATATATATATATATATATATATATACATTTTTTTTTTAAAGGACTGAAAAGGCTGGGGTTGTAGCTCTGTGGTAGAGTGCTTGCCTGGCATGTGTGAGGCACTGGGTTCAGTTCTCAGCACTACATATAAATAAATAAAGTTCCATCAACAACTAATAAATATTAATTTTTAAAAAAGGGCTGGGGATGTGGTTTGGTGGTAAAGTACCCCTGGATTCAATACCCAGTACCAAAAAAAAAGTTAAAAGTTAAAAAAAAAAAAAAAAGGAAACAACGTAAATTCAATCAACTGATGAATGGGTAAACAAAATGTGATATAACAATTGAATGGAATATTATTTAGTTATTAAAAGAAATAAAGTGCTGATACATGCCAAAACATAGATGAGCCTTGAAAACATCATCCTAAGTGAAAGAAGTCAGATAAAGAAACTCACATGTTATATGACTCCCCTTACATGAAATATGCAGAATAGACTATATATAAAGATAGAAAGCAGATGAGTAATTGCCAGGGAATCAGGGTATGGAGGCATAGGGGAAATGGAGGAATGGAAAATGACTGCTTAATGGGTACAGGGTTTCCTTTTGGGTTCTGGAAAAAAATGTTCTGGAACTAGAAAGTGGTGATGATTGCACAACATTTGGAAGATACAAACGTCTCTGGATTGTACACTTTCAACTGGTTAAAATGGTAAATGAGTGTTTTACTACAATAAGAAGAAAAAGAATTACTACATAAAAAGGCTCTGAGAAGACTGATCACATTCACTATCTTCGGGTAGCTTAGTTGAGAGACTGGGAATAATAATACTTTAACTCATTCACTCATTCCTCAAACATGAATTGTGCATTTATTATGTGCTCAGAATTAAGCATAGAGGATAAAAATCCCAGTCCTCACCTCAAGGAGATGACAGATCAGTGGAACAGGCATACATAAATAGGCGATTTCAATGTCATGTGATAAGTGCTAAGATTAATCAGAGTGTTTTGGGAATTCAGATGAGGCCTGATCATGGAAGACTGACATAGAGGATGAGGGCAGTATCTGAGCTAAGCCCTAAAAAATGGGTAGGAGTTCTCCCAGTGAGGTGGCCGGGAGGGAAGAACAGCACTCCAGACAGAGCTAAGAGATGCACAAAGACCGAGATAAGAGAGGAGGTGGCCAAGAGATCAGCAGGGAAATCATGTGGCTAGGCCAAATGGTGGAGTCCCTTGTTGGAGAACGGAGTGGTTCACAGGGCTCTCGAGAGGGGAAAAGTCCAGAAGAGTAGGAAAGTCAATAAGTGTCAGATCTCCAGCAAGGTCAAGTAAGACAGGGGCTGAAAGTGGCCATGGGTTAGGCAGTGAGAGGGTCGCTCCTATCGTCTGCATGTTGTACAGTCTTGGTGGACTGCGGCCTCTCCAAGTGCACTTTACCATGAAGTTCATCTGGGAAGGAGAAGAGACACAGCAAAGTAGAGAGAGGAGTGTTCATGTGTTCAGGAGAAAGAAAGATAAAGATGGAAAAAGAGAGAGAATTGATAAAGCCAAGGAGGTTCTGAGGCTTGGACAGCTAAGGGGCTCCCACTTCATCTCAGATTTTCAGTGATGGAGAGGAAGATTTGTTCCTTAGGGGGGCAGAGGAGCAGGAACAGAGGATGAGGGAATTCCTCCCTGATGGCCTCTATTTTCTCAGTGAAGTTCAAGAGGAGGGATATGTTCAGAAGGGCTGCTATGGGAAAGGGCAAGTTTGCTGCCAGGGAGGCTTAGAAGGGTTTTCAGACTGCTCAGCAGCCCGCTGAGGCTGCAGATGATGAGTCTATAGTAGTGCCAATCTGCGTGGGCTGTGATTTTCTCCAGCAGAGCTCGGAGCCCGGGAGCCCAGATGTCAGAGTAGAAGGAGAGGGACCTGATAGGGCTCAGGTGCAATCAGACAGGAGCAGAGAGGGGGAGGCAGGGTTAAGGCAAAAGAGGGTGATGAGGTAGGTGCTCATGAAGCTTAGGCTAAGGAGGGAGGAAAGCCAAGAACGAAGCGTATTGGGGAGAGGAGGATGGAGTTTCGATGCAGTAACAGCAAATGGCAGGAGAAAGAGACTCGGATTTGAGGAGGTGGCAAATCTAGCACACTGGGAGTTAGGAGTGGGCAGGCTGGAAGGTGGGAGGCTCTGATCAGAGTGGGCTGGGGAACAATTCAAGGGATATGTAATCAAGTGCTAAATAGGATGGTTTGAAACATAAGTGGGCATAAGTGCTGGGGAGGAGGGGGCCCTTGGGAATGGAAGGGAGTGGGGCGCCCCGATAGAGAAGAAATCCAGTGCAATTTGCTCCCTCAACGTTGACAGCCTGCACAGCACCCCCAGGGGGGGAATTCAAGGTGACAAAGTAACAAATGGTATCTTGATACCTAGAAAACCCTGGATCAAACAAACCTTTCAAGGATATGGTTTCTTTGGTCTCAGTTAAAGCAGAAAGTGAACAATGGGAGAGAATATTAAGATTCTCTCCATCCTGCCTGTGAAGTGCTGCTGCGCTGCGTAGTGCCTGTAATTTATGCTCTTGCTTCATTCCCTCCCCGCTTCAAGCCCTGCTCTGGCACCACTCCCACACCCTTCTTCAGCTGGTCTGGAAATTTCAAGAACCCTAATGCATATTGTACATTCCTACAGGCTAAAGCCATGAATTAATCTGGGGTTTTCAGGGGAAGGTGGAGATGGGATGGGAGAAATAATCAAGGTGGTCATTAGTGAAGACAGTTTATAGCATTTGCTCTGGGTCACATGAGCTGGAGGTCAGAGAGGTTAAGCCACTGGCCTGAAATAGACAGCCAGTGAGCAGCAGAGCCCAATTCAGGGACCAGAGGCTGGGCTCTCAGGGCAGTACTCTTTTCAAGGCTCCTCAGATGGAGCCAGCAGATTTCTTTCTCTGCCCATTGCCTCTCAGTCAAAACCTGGGCCTGCCTTTCTTTTATCTCATAAACCAGAGGCTGGAATTGAGTTTGGGTCTCTGGGGTTTGCCTGTCCAACATGCAGTTGACACTTCTCTTTAATTCCAGTACCCACTTTGGCTCTGGTGAAGCACTCCCCCAATCTGGTGGCTCCACACAAAGATGACAGTGGCCCAAGGTCGGCCTGCTGGCTGCTCTCACTAAAATGTAACTCCTGAAATGAGGCTGCTGGAACATTTTGTCCCAGGAATGGGATCTACCTGACGGACAGCTCCTGCTACCCAGAGCTCAAACCCAACCCTTTCAGAGCCTGGTCCTAAAGCTTTCCTTGATGTCCTTGAGGTGCTGCATATCCTTCCAGAAAAATCCCCATTTGTAATTTCATGTGAACAGGGCCTGATATTTGATGCAAAAAAAAAAAAAAAAAACCCAAAAAACCAGAGGCCCAATATTTGCTATCAGAGGAAAACACCAACAGTTTACTGAGTCAGCGTCCAGAAGCTGAGCGCATTCCGTCAGTACCTTCAACACATGCCCCAAACTCAAACAATACTTCTTCTCACCCCACTGCCATTGCCCTGGTCCAAGTCGCCATTGTCTTTAGCCCAGGCTATGGCAGCAACCCTTTTGCTGTAGGTCCTGCTTCCCATGTGCCCCTGACATCTACTCCCCACACAGCAACTGGGGACATCCTGTTATACCGTAGGTTGGACATGTCACTCCTCGGCTCACATCCTCTCGCTGGCTCCCACAGAGAAAAGCCACAGCACTGACTGTGATCATCATGGCCTGCAAGGTCTGGCTCCACCACTCTCTGACCTCTTCTTCGGGGGCTTTCCCTGCCTGCATCCCGTCCCTGCTTCAGACAGACAGACAGACAGACAGACACACACACACACACACACACACACACGATTGATTGCTCTTCCACAACACCCCAGCCACACTCAAACTTCGGGGTCTCCATCGATGCTGTTCTCCCACTAGGAAGCAAACTCCCTGAGGGCAGGGATTTTGTCTATTTTGTTCATTCGCAGCAGAGTGAGCAAAGACTCCAAAGTTGGTTAGGATTTGATGAATGAATGAAGGAGCAGTTACATATGCTCTGCGCAGCCCAGAACTTTACTGTCCCATCTCATCACTGCCACCCTGACATGCAGATCCTGTCAACCTTTCGGTGTTAGGTGGATGCTTTCAACACTTGAGGGATCTGCCTTGTGCACTTGCTTTCTTCCCTATCACAGTCATAAGAACCAGAATCACTTTTCTTTTTCAAGTCCTACATGGTGGCGCATACCTGTAATTCCAGCTACCCAGGAGGCTGAGGCAGGAGGATTGCAAGTTGGAGAACAACCTAGGCAACTTAGTGAGACCTTGTCTCAACATTAAAAATAAAAAGGGTTGGGGATGTAGCTCAGTAAGAAAGTACCCTTGGATTCAATCTCCAGTACAGAAATCACTTTTTAAAATATATGTTTCTAGATGTGAAATTCAAAATCTATTGAGATATATACAAAAATAATAATCATAATTCTGAAAATCATAGAGAAGTAAACAAACCAAAACAAAAATTTAAGGGCACATAAATATATTTTTTTCTAGTGTGATGAAAGCCCAAAAGTTTATAGCCTTTGTGGGTCCTGGCTTCTTGGGGTACCAGGGCCAGCAGGGAGAGTTTTGCTTTGTTTTGTCCTGAAATCAGATCTTAGGAGATGCATTACATAAATTCCCCAGAACCCTTTCTCGGAAATGTTTCACTTTGCTTCAGTACTGCCTTGCCTTGGAGATTTCCACAAGCTTTCTATTAATTGCCCTTGGAGGTGTTTGCTTCCTGGAAAAAGCATGTTATAAGTTATGAAAACAGTAAAGGATATTTTTATAAGAAGCTCATCTCAGTTTGGGGCCCAATGCAAGCATCTGAAGGACAGCCTGTCCCAGGGGCAAACCCGTTTGAAAACCCATTTGAAATTGTCAGGGTCCCTACTGTACAACACTGTCAGCCTTCAGGGTCACCCACCAGACATCCCCCAAGGTGAAAGGATGTAGGTTGAAATGGCCAGAGAGCTGATAGAGGGTTTTCTCACAGTCCCAGCTCCCCCCACCCCGTCCCCAAGTTCCTCTTGACTCAAAGACTTCCAGGTCCTCAGCCTCAGGTGCTCCTCTAAATTCACTAATGTAGAAACAGACTTTCACTGGCTCTCTAGAAACTCACTCTTCATCCCCACTCAACCAGAGCTAAAAAAAACAAATGTATAGAAGGTTCCCCTCTGGCCCAGGAAAACCCACTTGGCACCTCACTAACCCGACTGCAGGGGACTGAATGAGGCTAGGCCATCTGAGTTCATCTTCAATGTTCATCTTATTTCCCTGCCCTTCACCCTTCCTCATCTCCTTCTCCTATCAAAATCTAATCTTGATACAAACAACAGTAAGTGTTGGCAAGGATGTGGGGGAAAAGGTACACTCATATGTTGCTGGTGGGACTGAAAATTGCTGCAACCACTCTGGAAAGCAGTATGGAGATATCTCAGAAAATTTGGAATGGAACCACCATTTGACCCAGCTATCCCACTCCGAAGTCTATACCCAAAGAACTTAAAATCAGCATACTACAGGGACGTAGCCACATCAATGTTTATAGCAGCTCAATTCACAATAGCTAAACTATGGAACCAACCTAGATGCCTTTCAACAGGTGAATGGATAAAGAAAATGTGTTATATATACAATGGAATATTACTAAACTATAAATAAGAATGAAATTTGACATTTGCCTATAAATGGATGGAACTAGAGAATATCATGCTAAGTGAAATAAGCCAATCCCCCAAAACTGAAAGCCAAATGTTCGCTCTGATAAGTGGATGCTGATCCATGGTGAGGTAGGGGTGTAGGGAAGAATGAAGACACTTGGGTTTGTGTAGAGGGAAGTGAGGGGACGGGTGTGGCTGTGGGGATGGGAAGGACAGTAGAATGAAATAGATATTATCACCCTATATACGTGTATGATTACACCATTGGAGTGACTATCTGCACCATGTACAATCAGAGGAATGAGAAGTTGTGCTCCATTTGTATACAATATGTCAAAATTCATTCTACTGTCATATATATCTAATTAGAACAAATAAAAATAAATAAATAAAGTGATGTCAAAATTTGAAAGGAAAAAAACCCAATCTTGGCTGTGCGCTGTGGCACCCACCTGTAATCCCAGTGGCTTGAGTGGTAATCCTCAGCTTGAGGCTGAGGCAGGAGGACAACAGATTCGAAACCTCAGCAACTTAGCAGGACTGTAAGCAATCTAGTAAGACCCTGTCTCAAAATAAAAATAAAAAGGCTGGGGATATGGCTCAGTGGTTGAGTGCCCCTGGGTTAAATCCCAGGTACCAAACAACACAAACAATCAAACAAACAAACAAACAAACAAAAAAAACAATCTCAGTTCAGGTTCTATTATCACTTATTTACACTTTAGGATTAATTTCAATACCTATGTTTCCTTTTTTCCAGAGATTAGTATGTTTGGGGCCACGTTTCACAGTTTAGGCATTAATTGGAAAGGAAGGGAGCAAGAGGAGCAAGAGGCCCCTCCCTATATCTCTGAAATATTATGATGGCACCAACTTCCATTTACTGAATGCCTACTGTGTACCTTACTCTGTGCCAGGCATTTTGCAAATATTTAAATAATGAGTTCAGAGTAATTGATTTAATACATGTAAAACATTTAGTAAAGTATCTGGCACATAGTAAATACTCAACTCAAAGTAGTTATTAGTTAACTGGGTGCAGTGGTACATGTCTGTAGTCTCAGCTACTCAGAAGGCTGAGTAGGAGAATCATTTGAGTCCATGAGTTCAGGGCCAACCTGTACAACATAGTGAGACCTTGTCTCACAAAAAAAAAAAGAAAAAGTAGGTCAGGCTTGGTGGCACATACCTGTAATACCAGTGGCCCAGGAGGCTGAGACAGGAGGATTGTGAGTTCAAAGCCAGCCTCAGCAATAGCAAGGCCCTAAGCAAAAGCAATTCAGTGAGACCCTGTCTCTAAATAAAATACAAAATAGGGCTGGGGATGTGGTTCAGTGCCCCTGAGTTCAATCCCTGGTCCTGCTGCCCCCAGTCCTCCAAAAAAGAGAAAGAGCAGTCAGGTGCAATGGCACATGCCTAATATCCCAATAGCTCAGTAGGCCGAGGCAGAATGTTTACAAATTCAAGGCCAGCCTCAGCAACTTTTTGAGGTCCTAAGCAACTGAGTGAGACTGTCTCACAATTAAAAAAAAAAAAAAAAAAAAGATTGGAGACTTAGCTCAGTGGTAAATTGCCCCTGAGTTAAATCCCAGTACCTCCCACCCAAAAATTAAAAAAAAAAAGTAGCTATTACTTTTTAAAAACAGTAATTTTCCTAACAACCCAATGAGACAGGTATTATTTCATAGACAAAAAAACAAAATTAAGCAACTCCCCAAACTTGCTTAGATTTACATCCAAATATACCTGACTCTAAAGAATGTGCTCTTCCCATGACACCATTTGAATCTCAAACCACAAAAGCCTCAGTTTAATCTACCTACCAACGAATCCAACCTGAGACGTGGGCACACAGGGAGCATTGTCCTAAGATGCTTTATTTTTAATAAGACTTTCTTTACCATGAGCAACTGTTCCATCAGTTTTCTGGCCTTCATTCTTCCCAGCAGAGTGGAGGTTATTTCTCCTAGCTGTACTCACAGCCTCTTATTGTTGAGTTGTCAGAAGCAAGCTCCAGCCTAAGCCTCTTTGATTTTTGCCTGCTCCCAAGAGCAGGACTGGAAAAGAAGTGAAGCTTGGTCTACTTTCTTCTAGGACAAGACCCATGGCCACGTGTCTGGTCAGGGTGCCATGATGTCCATCCAAGCCCCACCCCTTCCTCAGCCATCACATCCAGGTATTTGTTTTGACACAGCCCACAAGAGAAGAAGGCTGCATGCATTTCCAGAAAAGCGGGTGTGTGGCTTGCTTCCTTCCGGAGGTGGTGGGGACTTTGGTTAGAGCTTGCTGTTCTTAGGGTCATCCCTGAATGAACCAGGCAGGACACCAAAACAGAACTCCTGGTCTCCACGTCTGTTTCTCTCCCAAACTGGGCTGTTGGCTCACAATAGCAGGAACCTAAGTATGGCTGGTGGCTGGAAAAGCAACTCAGAGCCTGGTGCCTAGGCAAGACAACACTTTCATTCACAGGACCCGTTTTACCAGCCTCTTCGGAATGGTAGAATATTTGTGCTAGGATACAGCCTCTCTCAAATGCTCCCTGAACATGTGCTGACTGCCGGGATTCTTTATTCTCTGTGGAAAATGCAATAAAGCCTGGCCTTTGTTGGAGATCTATGCTGTCCCTCCTTTCACCTGAATTTAAAATAGAATTCTCAGAAGAGACTCCCCTCCCTGAGGCTGTTTTGAGATTCTCACATGAACCAGTCTGGGGGGCATGGGACATAGTCTTTGCTAAGATCAACACTTCCTACATCCACTCTGATGGATACAGAGGGATATCCCTCAACAAATATATGCAAAATTCAAAGGACAGCTTGTCCCCTTCCAGACTGGAAGAGAAATCTAAACAATATAAAGAAGTCATCCCAAGGCTTCTTCCTGGATGCGTTCATCATTCATGATGGCTGACTAGATGGAGATCAGCCTCTATGGTCCTTGTGCCTCTAAATCGTATAAGATACAAGGACTTCACAGAACTCCTGGTGCACAGGTATGCTTTAAAAGGGTTTCTTTCCATGTGGGAGAACACTGATCTGCCAGGTTCTGCATTTCCCTTGTTCAGTTTTATCCAACAATATTCTTTTTAGCCAAATATCATTTCCCAATCCAACTAAGGTTCACAACCTGGATGATACCAATGGCCAGTGAGGTCTCGAGAAGTTCTGCAGCCATGCCATTCTACAAGGGCTGGGTCTTTGGTCTGAGTAAGTGGTCAGGAAAGCCTGCTGTGCTAGAGCTTCCCAGGCTGAGCAGGATTCACATGCAGCTCTCGCCCTCCAGGACTCTGATGGCCTCAGGTGGTGGGTGGCAGCAGGGCTCATGTGCTGTGCAGAGAGCCTAGATAAGGAAGGCTGGAAAAAGCTGAATGAAGATGAGTGGGTAGACAGGGGGGTTGGTAGAGCCTGCAATAGTTCATTATAAGTCTATCAAACAATGAGGAGAGAAAGTCAGGAGCCAGGTCCATACAGGGATAAGTAGGGAACTTCATTCAGGAAGACAGTATGGGGAAAACAGTAGGCAATTTGCCAAGAGTTGGAGCTAAAAGCAAACCAGAAAAATAGTTAAAAACAACCAACTGACATTTGACAAAGTTGTCAATGTGAGTGAATAGGAAAAGGATGATCTTTTTGACAAGTGGTGAAGGAATAAATGTTTAATATGCAAAAATAAACCTCAGTTTTTATCTCCTTCCATGCAGAAAAATTAACTTGAAGATATCTGTAAGGGCTAAAACTATAAGAACTATAAAGCCTTAAACAGAAAACATAGATAAAATCTTAAGTGACTTGAATTTGGCAAAAATTATTTTAATGACTTTGAAAAGCATGAACTACAATGCTGTGATTATACTTAATGTCACTGAACTGTACACTTAAAATGGCTTAGATAGTAAATTTCGTTATGTGTGTCTTATCACAATTTTTAAACATCATAGAATATTTTCTATTGGTATTCTATCGGAGGGGACATGAGCCATGAAAAAATATATATTAACAAATTAGACTTCATGAAAATATCAAGCTTTGTTCTTCAAAAGACCCTTGTAAAAATGAAAGCAGGAGACATAAAAATTTGCAAAATTGACAAAGGACATAATTTACAAAGGACTTTGTCTGGACTATATAAAGAACACTTACACCTCAATAATAAGAGAGCTCATTTTTTTTTTAGAAAAATGGGCAAAAGTTTCAAACATTTCTTCAAAAATATAGAATGGCAAATAAGCATATGAAAAGATACTTAATTTAATTACTCATTAGAAAAATGCAAATTGAAGTCTTAAAGAGAAACTACTGCATATCCACTAGAATGGCTAAAATTAAAAAGTATACCAAATGTTTAATGAATTGGAGCCATTACACTGCTGGTTGGGATGTGAAAGGGCACAACCACTTGGTTAAATGGTTTGGCCACTTTTCACTAAGCAAAACATACACCTACCATATGATTCAATATTTACTCTCCTAGGGATTCACCCTAAGAAATGAAACCATATCTTTCCAAAAAAAACTTGCATCTAAAGGTTCATAGTAGCCTTATTTGCAATAGCCTAATGCTCTAAACATTTCAAATGCCCATTTAGAAGTGAACTGATGAAGAAAATTTAGTATAACTATATAATGGGATACTATTCAGCAATACAAAGGAATGAACTATTGGTACATGCAACAATATGCTTGAACCTCAAAATAATTATGCTGAGTGAAAGAAGCCAGATAAAAAAGGATACATGCTGCCTGCTTCCATATATAAAATTCTAGAAAATGCAAATTAATCTATAGGGGCAGAAAGCAGACAATTGGTTGCCTAGGAACAGGGTGAGATGAGAAGTGAGGCCGGATTTACCAAGGGGCACAGAGAAGCTTTCGGGAATGATGGACATGTTGGTTATCTTGATTGTAGCAGTAGTTTCATGGGTGTATACATATGTCAGAACTCATCAAACTGTGTTCTTTAAATATGTGCAGTTAATTATATGCCAATTATAATTCAATAAAGCTTTTCAGAAAAAGAAGAAAGATGGGGGGAAAAAATCTACCTTCTGTCATCCTCAGGCAGCACAGGGTCATGGCTAGAATGTGGGCTCTGGGGGCTTCACTTAGATTGTGTGAGTTTCTAACTGTGTGACCTTGGCCTAACCATGTGATCCACCTAAGCCTTGCTTTCCTCACCTGTGAAATAGGGATAAGAGTAATGTTGTGAAGATAGATTACCTGGTATTTGTAAAGTGCTTAAAACAGCAGCTAAGAAGGCTAAATGTTGGCCACCACCCTTCCCCTCCCCCCCTTCCCATCATCATCCTCTATAAAGCTGCTAATAGACACGCACAGTAGAGCTCAGCATTCTGGTGAATGGATGGAGGGGAATAGGTGAGAAGACAAGAATTCAAGTCTGACTGGTACCCAGAAGTCCCACCACCCCTTGGTGATGCCTTAAGGCAAACTCTAGAGACCAGGTTTAGCCAGGTTAGAAACTGCAGGGGAAATGTCACAATGAAATGCATTAGCTTGCACAATTCATATGTGCTAATAATTACTTTTTTAAAAAAGAAAGAAACTGCAGGGGAGAGAGATAAGTGGATAAAAGCTGGCGGGTGGTGGTGGGGGAATGAAAAAATAAGGATGACATCTGACAGGCAGTATGGGGACCCTTTCTGAAATTCCCAACTTTCTAGCAAATGCCTTGCTGTTGAAATAATCAAATTGGAAAATGGACTGTCCTCTGTCCTTTCAGCATTCCAAGGCTTTCCAGTTAACCACCCCTCATGGCTTAGTCTCTGCTCACCTTGGATCTGGGGTGTCACTTGAGAAGATCAGCACCTTCAGAGCTGGGTGACTGGAGTGAGCACTCATCAGTCCCTGACCCAGATACAGCCATAGGGCAACAGAAATGCTGCTAGCAACGGGATACTCGGGGTGAGGACAGGGAAATCTATGAGAAAAAGTGCAAGGCCTGGGTGAAAATATTGGACTGGTGGGGATGGAGGGTGGGGAGAGGAGATGGCTGCTTAGAAACTGAAGGAGCTTTTTTTCCGGAATCCATAATGGGGTCACGTAAGCACAAATTGAAAAAATGAGGACTTAGCAATTGGGGCTGTGGTGGGATCCAGCTGGCCAGAAGCCTAGGGCCAGGCAATTTCATTCTCTAGGAGAGGTTTCTGTAGGAGCAAAACTGGGAAAAGAAATGGAGAAAAAAATTATTCAAAATAACAAGCAGCTGAGCCAGGCCAGGGCTTGTTTCAGAGAGAGTTTGTGCCCAGGTTGATGGTGCTGCTTGGTAGAAAGGTGTCGCAGCCTGAAAGCACAGTGAAGCTTAGCAGCTCATGGCTCAAAATCCAGCTCCACAGTCCTACTGGCCACATGCCATTTGCCCCACTCCCATCTTTCTTATGTGGCTCTCTGCCCAGATGACTGCCCTCTTTAGAGTATATAACCTGGGCTCTCCTTTACCTCTAGCTCCAGGATGGATTTGGCCAATGGGAGGCATGGATGGGGGGCACAGGAAAGCAGGAGAAAAGAGAGGTTAGGGTATTTCTTTTCTGTTCCCTCTTTCTTTGGGGTTTGGTCCTGTCTGTCACCATGTTACTCCATGACTCTAGGTCCACCCCTGTGGTTCCAGTTCTCACTCCTGACTTCGGTCATAGTCTTTGCTTTCCTTGACCTGTTGGTGGTAAGAGCTTCCTGTTAGTCTCTGAGTACATCTCCAGCTTTTGTTCCTTCTTTAACCTACCCTCATCTCTCTGAGCAAAACCTCTTTATCTGAGCCATATTCAGAGGATTCTAGTCCTTACCAGTAGCTGCGTAGTAACCTGGGGCTGTCAACCTCGGGGCTCTGTTTTCTCATTTAGAGTGGGGACACTGGGAGTCATGTGAATTCCATGAGATAATGCACAAATTAGCTACTGATGGGATCTCAGACAATGTCTTAGCAGAGGGCCCTCGGAACAGTGGCACCAGGATGCTGTAAGTCTCCTAATCTCTTCTCTCTCCTCTCTGAGTCCTCTTCACCTTAGGTAAACCCTGTGCACTCAGAAGAAGAAGGACGTCCCTCCAACTTCTGGTCATGCAGGCTGGGGAAGGCAGGAGGGCATTGTGCCAGCCTAGCATACTAACCGGCCCCTGGCAAAGGTCAGCCTGCCCGGAATAAGGAACTACCCACAGCCAGGAAAGGTAAATCCAAACCGAAAATATAGACATTGAGCATTTCAGTCAACAAAGCCCACAATGCGACTTCTCAGAGCACTATTTATGAGTCAATAAACCATCTCAGTGACATCTAGGTTGGAAGCCCTAAGGTCTCCTTGAATGGCTTATGGAGGTTACTGCTAATCAGGGTTCCAGGGGGCCTAGAGGCCAAGGCTGGGGTGTCTCCTCTCTCTCTCTCTCTCTCTCTCTCTCTCTCTCTCTCTCTCTCTCTCTGTCTTTTAGTTGCAGTTGGGCCTAATACCTTTATTTTATTTATTTATTTTTATGTGGTGCTGAGGACGGAACCCAGTGCCTCGCACATGCTAGGTGAGCACTCCATTGCTGAGCCCCAACCCCAGCCTTCCTTTTTCTCTTAAAGCTGCTGTTTTCCCCCACTGGGGGAGCACCAGGCCCTGGAGGGGCTGCCATGAAGTGGGTGCCCTGAGAAGATTCCAGACTCAGAGAACACAGCCGGCATCACCACAGGACTGAGAGCCAAATTTGTGTCTTCTGCAGAGGAGTGAGGAAGAATGCAATTATTTCTTGCTGGGGGTGAAGGAGGGCTATCGTGTAGGGATCCAAAAAGCACAGCATGGAGGCCTGAGTGTGAATCCTGATTGACATTTCTTTGTTGTTTGAGCTTGGCAAATGTACTTACCTGTCTGTGACTCCATTGTGTCACCTGTAAAATAGGATAATAGTAATGATATGTTTGCCTAATAATGTCTTCATAAGAATTAAATGAGATTACACACACTTATAAAATGACTCCTAGCAAAGGTAAGTAGTGTCCAAATTAGTCATTATCAAAAACGCAGTTTGCTGGGCGTATCACTTCCCATCTGGCTCTTTCTCCCAACTCCAAAGAGAGTGAGTCCCTGGGAAACTGAGAGGTAATAATTTGACACCCACCTCTGGGAGGGTAACAAACGCAGTCACACAAGCTCCGGACCTGGATCAGCTCTCACAGCCCAGCAGAGCCCAGAGGCAGCTGGAGGAGGAGTGCCAAGGTCATCACTGCTAAGTGGCTGGTTCCCAGCAAACTGTGTCTTCAGGCAGCACCTTGGGTACTCTGACAGACTAGCAGAGCTAGACTGTGCTGTCTAGAAGCCATTGTGCTTTGTAGAAAGCAAAATAGACTGGAAAGAGTCTCGGTTTGGAAAGCCCCAACATCAGCTGATGTTAGACAGCAGATGTGTCGCAAGAGAGAAGTGGTGCCACGGGCAGGGGACATCAGTCTCCAAGAGGGTTTCCAAGGCGATAATGGACCCCAGTGAGTTCTCCAGGTCTGGGAGTACCCTTCGTCAGGCTCTGAACTGCATGTGGCCACAGGCTGAGAGTGAATCCAAGTTTTAGGGATAGATGAACATCTCCAAGATCATAAAACAGAACTGAGTGCTAATTAGTTATCTCCTTTTCCCTCTCTTACTCTTCCCATCTGATAGTTATTGAATATCTCCTATGTGCCAGGTGACTATTCATAAAGCAGTCTTACCAACCTAGATGCCCTTCAACAGATGAATGGATAAAGAAAATGTGGTACGTATATACAATGGATTATCACTCAGCCTTTAAATAGAATTAAATTATGTCATTGGAAGAAAAATGGGTGGAATTTGAGAACATTATGTTAAATAAAATAAACCAAACTCAGAAAGTCAAGGGTTGTGTGTCTTCTATCATATGTGGGAGCTAAAGAGGAAAAAGGAAAAGAAAGATTGAGGGGATCTTATGAAAATTGAGGCGGGAAGGGAAAAGGGGAATACCAGGAAAGGATTTTGGTCAAATTACATTGTTATATTTGTGTGCACGTGTGGGTACGAGTATGTAACAACAAAACCCACCATTATGTACAACAAAGCACCATTAAAAAAATGTGATTTCCTTCAAAGTGTCTAAGAGCAAATAGTGAACATGCGGAATATTTCCTATGGGTCAGGCACTAATCTAAGCACTTTACACATAATTGCATTGTCTGCCAAGTTGCATTTTTCAAAGATGGCTGCTCTTCTTACAAAATGGTGTTGGCACTCCCTCCATCAACTATATCTCCTCCTCTTAAAAACCTGAGTAGGCTTTTGTGACTGCTTTCACTAATAGATTATGTCAAAGTGAAGTTATCTGACTTCCAAGGCTAGATCATAAAAATGTCATGCTCTTCTGCCTTGTACTCCTTTTTGTTTGTTTGTTTGTTTGTTTGAATTGAACTCGGGAGTGGGGACACTTAACTACTAAGCCACATCCCTACCCCTTTTTAAAAATTTATTTTGAGAAGGTCTCACTAAGTTGCTGAGGCTGGCTTTGAACTTGTGACCCTCCTGCCTCATCCTCCTGAGCTGCTAGGATTACAGGTGTGTGGTACTGCACCTGGCTGCTTTGTACTCTTGTGTGCTCACTTTGGGGAACCAACTTCATGCTATAAGGAAGCACAAGCCACATAGAAAGACCACAATGTAGATGTTTTAGCTGTCAGACCTAAATGGGGTCTCAGCCAATACCCAGCATCAACTACCACTTATGTGGATGAAGAAGCCTCTGAGATGGATCTAGCTCTAGCCCCAGTCATTGTCTAACTGTCAGTGCATGATAAACCCTGAACAAGAACCACCTCACTGGGGCCAGTTAACCCCCATTGCCACTAGAGATAATTAAATGATCATGGTGGTTTTAAATTAAACCACCGAATTTTCAGGTGATTTGTTACACAGCAATAAATAACTAAGACCCATGAGTATTCCAGTTGTTATTTGATTACTTTTGTTCCCTACCAAGATGTAACCTAAAAGAAAGTAGAGCCTGGATTTCTCATATACATAGCTGTATCTCTAGGATCTAGCAAAAAGTAAGTTCCCATTGAGAATTTGTTAAATGAATAAAATGTCGTTGTTCTTGGTTCTTTCAAAACTCTGGAAAATGTCAATAAGGAAAGCATTCTGATCATCTTTATGAGTAAAGAAAATTGGCCCAGAGAAGTTAAGTGGCTTGTCAAATGTCCCATAGTCCCACATGCAGTCACTATCTGGGTAAGGAACAGATTCCATGTCTCCTAACTAACTCCTCCAGGGGGTGTTCTTTCTCCTGTGCCATACTATTGTCAAGCAGATACATATCTCTGCATAACTGTCCTAAATTGGAACATATCCCGGAATGATAGCACCAGATGAATGCAAATCTGGTATTCTTCCTTGAAAAAATATAGGGTTTTTTGGTTTGTTTTTGCTGTGCTGGGGATCAAACAAGATGCCTTGTGTGTACCAGGCACTCTACCACTGATCTAGACCCCCATCTCACAGAGAGTCTTTATATGAGATGCGGAGCAGGGAAGGAATCTGGCTTGGCTATAGAACTGGAGAGGAAATTCTACAAGAAAAAACTTTTGGAGTGACTTTCAGTCTAAAGTGAACTGGGCACATGTGGAGTTGGCAGTAGATCTGAGCTAACAGAATGAGCCAAAGATATCTGGAAAACAGGTTTGAGTAGGGGGAGGGAATCCAGGGCTTCAGACTTCTCTGTTGAGCTCTACATAGGAAATCTCCCAGCTTCTGCCATATTATTCACCTTCTCATCTGTCTTAGTTCTTTTGTACTATTATAAGAAAATCTCTGAGACTGGATAATTTACAAATGATAGGAATTTATTTCTCACAGTTCTGGAGGCTGGGAAGTTCAAGGTCAAGGCCACAGTAGGTTCAGTGTGTGGTGAGGACCAGGTCTCTCTGCTTCCAAGGTGGCACCCTGTTGCTGCATCATCCAGAGAGGACAACACTATGTCCTCACATGGCAAAAAAGAAGGGGTGAACCAACCTTTTTTAAATCACTGATCCATTCATAAGGCAGAACCCTTGTGGCCTATTTCTTCTAAGAGCTCCACCTCTTAGTAACACAGTGGAAATTAACTTCCAACAAGAATTTTGGAGGGGACACATCCAGGCCATAAGATGGTCCAAAGCAACAGGCTAACCAAGAAGGGAGGATGGCTCAAGAAGAGATCTCTCTTCCCAGAGAGAACTATCTTAAGGGAAACCCAGCCATGACACTGTGAGGAAGACACGACTCCTTTTGTCTTGGAAACTAAGACTGCAGACCAGGAGAGGCAAGAAATGTTTTATATGTTTTTCTTTATTCCCTTTCTTCCTGAATTTGACAGTGTCTCCATTTTCTTTCCAATGGAGGGAAAAATGACAACTAGGATTTCTCTGGAATCTTGACCACAGTGCTCAGGTTTTTATGAAAGCACGTAGTTTCTTTAAAAAAAAAAAATGGCATTTACCGCAGTAACAAAATAAATTCTGTTTAGCTTGGTACTTAATATCTTGGCCTTTCTAAATTAACTTACCAAGTGATTTACTTTAACCCAATATCTGCAAAAGCTGACCTTCTAGTAGATGCCATTTATCTTACCTCAGGGACACAGGTCACAGACAAATCTGCAAATGAATCTTAGAAATGATCTATATAGAGTAAATGTGTTTAGATGGGTGTGATGGCGTATTCCTGTAATCCTAGCTAGCGGCTTGGGAGGCTGAGGCAGGAGGGTTGTGAGTTCAAAGCCAGCTTTAGCAACTTGGTTAGGCCCTAAGCAACTCAGTGAGATCCTGTCTTTAAATAAAATACAAAAAAGGCTGAGGATGTGGCTCAGTGGTTGAGTGCCCCTGGTTTCAATCCCCAGTACCAAAAAAAAAAAAAAAAAGTAAAAAATGTATTTAAAAAAAAGTGTTGCCAGGCTCAGTGTTGCACACCTATAATCTCAGCTACCTGGGAGGCTGAGGCAGGAGGATTGAAAGTCCCAGCCCAACCTGGGCAAAACCCTATCTCAAAATAAAATTTTCAAAAAAGGGTTAAGGATGTCACTTAATGGTGTAGCAATTGCTTAACATAAATGAGGCTCTGGGTTCAATTTTCAGTACTGAAAAAGAAAAAGGGAAAAAAATAAATAAATGTGGACCATGGAGGAGTGAGATGCAGCTTGGGTGATAAAAGCCCTTAAGTCCTCAGAGGACTGGAAGGACAGTCCTGAAACCCTTGGAGCCTCAATTTCCCCATCTGTAAAAGCAGAACTAGTGTCACGTCAGCATGTAGGATTACTTTCTAGAAATAAAATTCTCTATTAAAACATTAAACTTTACTCCATAAGTAATTAGTGAGTACTTTCTATGAACAGATTAAAGTAACAGATCCCCAGTGGAATGCAGAATGTAGCCCTTATCCTCAGGACTTTCATTCTACTGAGGGACAAAAGACTTACACATATAGAACAACAGTCAGTAAAAGACTGGCAATAGTGGCAGAATGGATTGTAGAGATGATAAATGCTGCAATCAGTAAAGAAGGATGCAGGGAGGAGGTGAGGCCTAATGTGGACAGTGAAGGATGGCCAAATTTTAGGTAAACAGTCAAGAGTCACACAGATTTAATAAACAGCAAAATTTGTAATGCACAGCTTATTATTATATAAACGTTAGCATATTAAAACCCATACAGTATAATCTGAAACCACTCTGTGGATAGACTGTATTCTTTATTCAAAAATATTTGCTACCACCCCTACACTTGCCACCAACTCTGGTGTCAGAGTTGTTCTAATGATTTATTATCCAAAGGAACTGATACACATCACATCCAAGTGGTCTCAAGAGTGGGATTCCTCATGGTTCTTTTCCTCTGCCACAAGGCAGACATAAGAAGTTCCACTTCTCCAGCTTGAATCAGGAATAAAGAGGACATGGAACAGTGCTGAATAATGAACACGTAATATGAATAAGAAAGAATCCTTTGTGGTTGCCCTTGTGCATGGGAGGCAAGCACTCTACCAACTAAGCTATACCCCCAGCCCTACACAGCATAACTTTATCTAAGCTGACTGATAAAAGCTTGATGCAGAAAAGTCTGAAATAATCTTGGCACTGCAAGAAGAAAAAAAAAATTCTGAAATGATCAGTTACATACTGAGTGCTGAAAAATGCAAAGTATCACAAGAGGAACTGGAAATTATTATGATGATTTTAAAAAAAACATTAATATAGCTGGGCATGGTGGCACACACCTACAAATCTAGCTATCCCAGCTCCTTGGGAGGCAAAGGCAGGAGGATGGTGAGTTCAAGGCCAGCCTGGACAATTTAGTAAGATCCTGTCTCAAAATAAAATAAAAAGAGCTAGGGATGTAGCTTAGTGGTAAAGCTCTCTTGAGTTTAATCCTAGTACTGAAAAAAAAAAACCAGTAATACTATTAATGAATATCCCTTGTATTGAACTTGACATGTATGTACATCACATAACACTTTGATATACGTCATCTGAGCCAGACCTGTGAGTATTTTCCCCACTTAACAAATAAAGACACTGAAGTTCAGACCCCAGTTCAAACAGCTTAAGTGTAGACAAGCCCCAACCCAAGCCTAGATCTTTTGATTTCCAACCTATACCTTTAAAAGCACACATGAGACCCAGTGTCCACCCTATGGGGGCTGAGAGTCAAGACCTGCTGCTCTGGCCCCACTAAGCAGTCAGGCCAAGAGAGCGGCCAGCATAGCTCTTGGGATGGAGTTTTGTCTGTCTACTCCATAGCAGCCTTGGAGCTCGGGGGTACAGCTTCCTTTGAAAACCCTCTTCTTCTAATTTTGAAAGCTTTCTCACCGTGGTGGGGCTAAATCACTTCACTGAAGTGTGCTCTTGGGAGAGCCCTCTTCCCCCCATACCCTTCCCCCATTGTCTCCAGTCTGTTTTTGTTTTCTATGGCAAATTCTGTGATTAGGATGTGGGTAAGAGTCTGAAAAACATGAGAGGAAGAGAGAAAAATGAGAGAAAGGAGTGGGATATACAATCAAGGCAAACAATAAACAAAATTAGTTCCCTACACATAGCCCAGGAGGTTCCCAGTATTCTAAGGAAGTGGAAACACCCACCCTCCCTAATACTACACCTTGACCTTCCCGGAGTCCTCCCTGACCAAGGCTCCCCACCACCAAACTCAGGACAGAAGTTATAGAACTAAACCTGAGTCAGTCCAGTGTAGACCAAGGAGAGTGGTTCATATGAATTTGTAAGTCAATCAACCAGTTGCATTTATTCTTCCTGTAGCATCCCAGTCTTTGGGCTGGATTGGACTCGATAGCTTGACCAGGTAAGGTAACCTGGGACTTCTAGGGTCTTGCTGCTCCTCTTCTAGCTTCTGAGCCTCCTGACTGGTTGATATAACACTAGGGATCAAAGCTTCTTCCCTGAACTTGACTCACATTGGACTTCAGTCTCCTTTATGTGCAACTGTTTGTTTGAGATTTCCATAAATAATGAAAGTGATGTGGATTAACATCCCTCTCCTTCCCTCCACTTTTTTTTGCAGCACTGGGGATATGAACCAAGGCCTCATGCATGTTAGGCAAGCAAACTACCCCTGTCCCTTCTTTTTGAGAAAATTCTTACTATGTGCCACATCCTGTTCTAAGTTCTTTCCATTCATTAACTCAGTACTATTACTCTGCTATTGTTATGTCCATGGTACAGAGGAGGAAGCTGAAAACTTCTGATGCACTTACTATTTATAGTGAAATGATCCAGATGAGTATCCTGAAGCCTACCAAAGGAATTGAGGAGATGGGAAGGTCAAGATCTGAATAAATGCGAATACACAGCAAGTTGGTGGGGGTGTCTCCAGCTCTTTTTTCTCTGGCCAAAAGAAAAGTTACCCAAGGAAGAGTCTATTGGTTTGGGACCTGAGGTCTAAATCTGTTCCAAATTAATCAAATGACCTTGAACAATGTATCTCTCTCCGTCCTAGATTCCCTATGGGTGCAGTGTGGGGAGAGGGAACTGGCACAAGACATTGAGACAGCTTGCCATGTATTTACCATATAGCCAAACAGTTGTCCATGTCTTGCCCTTCCAATCTCCACACTGCCTTTGGCAATTTCAAGACCCATTTCATTATAGAGAATAATTGCACCAGAATTTTTCAGTTTCCTCATCTGTGGTAGGGATGAGAGTAATGACCTAAGGTTCAATGACACCTCTAGTTAACTGTCCCTGGGCTCTGCCAAGCAGCTGGCAGTGATGTTCCTGGGAAATAAGCTGGAGGCTGCTGTAGCTGGGCTCTTTTCCCGAACAGCTGGTGTGGAGAGCAGGGAGGGCAGGACAAACTCTGAGACTCTAGCCAACTGCAGTGTCTATTAAGAGCGACCCAGATGGCCACCAGCCAACCACCCATGCTTGTATGCTTTGCAAGCTGTAGCCTCTCCTTTTGAAGGTCTCTCTCTCTCTCTCTCCACAGTTGGAGGAATTCTCATTCTACTTCCTGCACCTTTCTACCTGGGCTAGGCCTCAGCCTAAGCCTCCATCTTTATGTGGATCCTGTGAGCCTCATCCTTCCCCATGGCCAATGCATAGCCTCTCACATGGGCTTCAGGACTCCCAGGCTTCCTTGAGCAGGCTTTAGAGGAGGGGGTTACAATGAAGATCACATGCTATATCCCCTTCCCAGATCAAGGTACAGAAACAGAGTCTTCTCTTATTTCTCAAGGTTAACACCTTCAAGGCCAAAGGCTCCATATAGGCAAAAGGGAGTTAATTACAGGAAAAAAGCAATTAAACTGGAGGTATGCCTATGGATTCCCCATGCTGGCTCCTGGTGCCCAGCTTGCCTTCCCCCTTCAGGCCTATCTCCCAACCACAGAGCCAATTTGACTACCACAGACAGGAGGGCCCTTGGTCACAGTTCCCCTACCTGGATTCCAGGTCCTAATACTCTGTTTTCCCAAGAGAGAAGAGTAAAGATTCCTACAGGGATGGGATAAGGGGGATTCTGGCTGCCACCAACTCCATGACAGCCTTTTATATTAACATGCATGGCCATTTATTTCCAGGTCCCAACCTATCCATTCCAGGTCCCAACCTGTCCATTCCAGCCCTGAGCTTTTCCTCTGAATACAAAGGTCCAGTGTTTTTCTCAAAACAAAACATTGGCTTTTCTCTTAGATGGATTTTCCCTCTTCCTCTTGCTAAACAGGAAACAGTTGAAGCTTTAGAATTACAGTGTGCCCTGCTTCCAGCCTTCAAGCTTTCAGGGGTATTAGGGTTCTGGTTTGAGAGCAGCACATAAATAATAATCACACATGAACAGCAGGACTTGGGTCAGTCATGGATGGAGGCTAAGATGCTGGTCAGTCTGCAAAAGTAGGTCCTTCCAGGAGTCAAGGTTTTAAACTAAGCATACAATTAGAATAGTCTTCAGGACTATAGTACATGGCTTTATTGGCCAGCAAGAACAAATTACCCCTATGTTTATTTTTAAAAAGTCAATGACCTATGAATAAACAGCACTTGACATTGAAAATTGCCACATTAAATTCCGAGGTCCTGGGTCCATTACAGCAACCTCCCGAGCTCTTCCAAATTGTCACCTAGGATGAATATGACAGTAAACAATGCTTTAAAAGTAAGTAATCTGCTCCATAATTATTTCAGCGGCTATGACTGCCAACCAGCAGGATCACTTATGAAAAAGGATGCAGTCATTCCTTATTAAAAATGCATGAATATACAGCCTCTTGATTGTGGAAATAATCAGCAGACTATCTAATGTAACAAGACTTAGCCACAGAAGAATTAATTAGGGTGAAATTGATTAAGGAGAAGAGGGTAAAAATCTATTTGTGATGATTCGGGCTTCCATTAAACTCAAGCATTAATTCTCACATACTTCCCAAATTAAGAGCTTCATCTAAATGCTCCTCATTAATATTCCAACATATTCCACCCTCCTTTAACCAGAGAGAAATGTGGGCAAAGAAAATTACAGATCCTGTTCTTGTGGACTCTACGGCTTCTGTTTTAAGGAATTCAGCAGATGAGAGGTGTCGTGATTATTTTAAATAAAAGATGGGGGTGGGGGAGGTAGTAAAATCACGAAATTTTTCTGGTCTTAGAGCACTGACTACTTCTATTAGGTTTCTCGAAAGCTAAAGGAAGCATGCAACCTGAATAATTATCGTTCAGCCTCCTGACTTCTCTTTGTCCTGTGGTAACCTGCTCCAAAACAGATAAGGGGACTCTGGAGGGGTCACATATTCCGTTGCTTGCCATGAGACAGAGTTGTATTAAAACACATACGTCATTATCTCCATCTCTGGAGCGGCCTCCAGGGACCCGGACTCCACCCCTCCCTTGGTAACAGTCGGGAGCAGCGGCTCACTATTCCCAGCTCCTCCTCCCCTCCGCCCCCTGCAGCCGTTTGCAGATGGGAGGAGAAAGGAGAAGCTTCCCTGCACCATCGAGTTTTGTCTTTCACTTTGTCTCCATTAGGAACCTACTCTGTGGTTCCTGACCTTCTGTGTCCCAACTGTGCTTATATTTCACAGGTCAGTGACCTTTTCTTGTTCCTCCAATGACTATTATCTTTGCAGCAATTCTTCCATCTGCCACCTTGTTTTTTTGTTCTGTGGTGGGTAAGGTTGAGTTTGCTCTTTGTCTGAGCTGGGACAGGCAGCTCCTAGTCTGGAAGCAACCAGAGTTCTCAGAGCCTTCTCTGCCTAGGAACGGTCCCCCTCAGCACCCATGGAACAGACCACCTGGGGCAAAGTGGGAGCATGGAGTCAGCAGCCTTACCAGCAAAATAGGGCAATAGGAGAGCAAGCTGTTGACAGAGGCCTTCAAGCAGGGTCCTGAAAGCAGGAATCCAAGCCTTGAGGAGCAGCTAGGCAGTATCAGAGAAAAGAGGGAATCCCAAACAGAGGGAACCATCTTAGAGGAGTTAGGACAGTATGCCTGTGGCAGCTTCATTACCAAGAGCCCCAGGAAGAAGGTTAGGCACCCCCACATCTCCTTCCCTCCCTTTAAGCTGTCTCCCCCAGGATGCTGCCACACTACACAGTATCTGCCAGTACCCCCCCCCCCCCACACACACACCCATTCCCAGTCACCATTCAGGACTTTGAATGACAAAGGAGGAACATGAAGAGGTGGCAAGGGCCACCCTTTCTCTCAGGAAGCTCCTTTAGTTCTATGTAAATTTATGGATGCAAATGATTTTGTGGGGGCAGGGACCCCAAGCAGCCAACCCCTAAATGCAAATAGTTATGGGGGGAGGCAGGATGGTCATCCTAGCTCCACCCATCCACAGAGCCTGGAATCCCAGGCTTCAGGGTATACAGAGCTGTAGCCACACCCCTTCCTTTTCTCTCTCCCCCTCCGTGTGTGTGTGTGTGTGTGTGTGTGTGTGTGTGTGTGTGTGTGTGTATTTCTGGGGATTGAGTCCAGGGCTTTGCATGTATGTGCTAGGAAGTGTCCTACCTCTGAGTGACGTCTCCAGCCACCCACTTTTGCTTCTATTCTTCTCCCATCTCTTTTTCAGTTTAGATATTAGCAAATTGTTTCTGAAGACCAAACTGCAACTGGAACTTTTTTCTTTTTTTTTTTTAAGAGAGAGAGAGAGAGAGAGAGAGAGAGAGAGAGGAAAGAGAGAGAGAGAGAGAGAGAGAGAGAGAGAATTTTTAATATTTATTTTTAGTTCTCGGCGGACACAACATCTTTGTTAGTATGTGGTGCTGAGGATCGAACCCGGGCCGCACGCATGCCAGGCATGGCGCGCTACCGCTTGAGCCACATCCCCAGCCCTGGAACTTTTTTCTTAGTACCAAGGAGGGTAGAAGTGAGAAAGATGTGATCCCTTCCCTCAAAAATGTTGCAGTCAGATAATATTGACTCAAGTGAAGCAAGTGAGAAACCACAGTGGATCATGTATCATAAAGTATTAAACTGAATACTACCAAATGAACATCAAATGCTATCAGAAAAAGGAAGGGGACCCTTAGAAGTGGACTTTGGTGATCAGGAAGGCTCCAGGGAACAAGTGGGACTTGAATGGGTTCTTGGGGGGGGGGGTGGGTACTGGAGATTGAACACAGAGGAGCTCTACCCCTGAGCCACATCCTCAGCTCTTTTTATTTTGCTTCAAGACAGTCTCTCAAGACAGTTGCTTTCAAGACAGTTGCTAAGGTTGGCCTCAAACTTGCAATCCTCCTGCCTCAGCTTCAGGAGTAGCTGACATGTGCAGCCATGCTGATTAACTGTTGTTTCTCAATAGTATTAGAGGGGTGCTGGACTCTAAATGTTCCTGGACTTGCCTTTGTGGGTATGGAGCATTTTAAATAAGAATCCATCATGACTGGTGGTGGCAGACAGGACACATTTGCTGAAGGTCCTCTTGCCATCTTGTCCCTCCTGTGCAGCAGGTGTGGCCTGTGGGTAGAGCAGGAGCTTTGTTTGCACCATGGAAACCCCAGGGCCTCAGAAGTTTCCCCAGCTTCAGCAAGGATGTTGAGCCTCGTCTCCTAGGAACCTGGAGTCTGGGGCAGGAATTATTTTGACTACGCTGTAGCCAAAGGGAAAGCAGCCCTGATGAAACTACTAGTCATTCCTTAGCAGAGTCGAGGAGCTGCCTTAGGACGGGGGGAATGCGGGTCCCTCTTGCACTATCCCAATTTTAAAATAACAGCAAAGTAGCAAACAACAAATAGCAAACAGAGAAGTGTGGTGGACATCATTTTTACATTACGAAAGTTTTCAGCTCTAGGTTCCTTTAAGTAGTCCTCTCCTTTAGCAATGAAAAATGCTTTGAATCCCAGATCTGCCCTTTAATAAATATGTTTTATGGTAAATTACTCGTCTTCTCTACTAACCCTCTGATTTTTTACCAGGAAAATTTCAAACCTAGAGAAAAATTGAAAGGATAGTACAGGAAAACGTATAAATCTTTCATCTAGATTCACCAAGTGTTAATGTTTTACTATTTGCTTTCTCTCTCCATGTGTTTATTTTATATTCACATATACACTTATATATACATACATATGTATAATTTTAGGGTTTCTGAGCATGTGCCACATGCCTGGCTCATGCAACTCTTATTAATCAACTCAGATTATAAGTCCTTGAAGGCAAGAACTGAGTCTTCTCCTTTTGAAAATAATGTTTACAATTAAAAAGACTTCTTTATACAGATCACCTCATTTGCTCATCAGACTCCTGAGGGAGATATTTTTATTCCCATTTTATAAAAATGAAGCATTTCATTATGCTTAGGAACTCTGATACTGAATCCCTAATCTACCCTTTAATAAATATATTTTATGGCGAGTTACTTAACCTATTAAATCTCTGTTTGCCCAACTATAAAATGGGGGTAACAAATGCCTTACTCCCAGAGATGTGGACTAAATGAGACAACTGAAAAAAAATGCTTGGGGGCTGGGGGTGTGGTTCAGTGGTAGAACATGTGCTTATCATGCAGGAGGCCCTAGGTTCAACCCCATCACAAGAAAGAAGAAGAAAGAAAGGAAGGAAGGAACAGAAGGAAGGAGGGAGCAAAGAGTGAGCTCAACATAGTGCTTAGCATATAAAGAATACTAAAAAAAATAAAATGGGTGTTACGTGTGTTTATACACTCAACATGCTTGTATATATATTGTCCGATGCTTAGGAAGGTCAAGGTCTAGCTGTGGTCACGGCTAAGTAAATAGCAGAGCTCAGGTTCAAGGCCCCATTTGCCCTATTCCAAATCCATATCCTAAGCCCATTTTCCACATAACATTATTCTGCTGGTTATGGACTAACCAGTGCTGCTTTGTATGCACCATTTATCAAAGTCATTTGAATACTGTGTATAAAAATTAGATTTGATCTTATTCACACCTAATCACCTATCTTATTTATACCTAATTTCAAAATATGTAGAGCAAAATTCCATCGCTTTGATTATACAGGGTTGGCCAACAGGCCCTACACTGATGGTCCTTTCTCCCCAGATCTCTGCCGGTGTGCCACCCTCTGCTCATGGCTGTGTTACTTGGTAGTCTCACAACATGCCCAAAACCACCACACTGGGCAGTAATCACCGTGCCCCCTGAGGCAGCATCTTGTGACTGGACAGTGCTGTATATGTCAACCCAAGTGTTCCTCTTCCCCTAACCTGCTCCTGCAGGTAATTGGTCTGTACCAGGGAAAAGACTGGAAAATGGTACTTGGTTAAAGTGGAGTGGCTTTAGGTGTCCAGGACAGACAGAGGTCCTTGAACATGTCCCATGGTTTTCATTGGAAATTCCCATTACTCCTTTCTTTCTTTCTTTCTTTCTTTCTTTCTTTCTTTCTTTCTTTCTTTCTTTCTTTCCTTTCTTTCCTTTCTTTCCTTTCTTTCTTTCTTTCTTTCTTTCCTTTCTTTCCTTTCTTTCCTTTCTTTCCTTTCTTTCCTTTCTTTCTTCCTTCCTTCCTTCCTTCCTTCCTTCCTTTCTTCCTTTCTTTCTTTCTTTCTTTCTTTCTTTCTTTCTTTCTTTCTTTCTTTCTTTCTTTCTTTCTTTCTTTCTTTCTTTCTTTCTTTCTTTCGATTGAACCCAGAGGCCCTTTACCACTAAGCTACATCCCTAGGCCTTTTTAAATTTTTTATGTAGAGACAGGATCCAAGTCACCTAGGACCTAGCTAAATTGCTGAGGCTAGTCTCAAACTTGCAATCCTGTCTCACTTCCCAATTTGCTAGGAATTACTGGCATGTACCACTGCACCCAGCCCCACTATTGCTTCCTACTAAGAACCCTAGCTCCAACACCAATCAACATAGGGGAAATCAACAGCAGCAAAAATCCATTATTTCAAGCCAGAGTCAAAGGTCTTTACCCCAAAAGAATGAGGATAGGTCCCACTGAGAATTACTTCCTCCTGGCTGGGCTTGTGAAGTATGGATTTGCTATTCCGATGAGTATCTGGAGTTCAGGGGAAGGAAAAATGTCATAGGAAAACTGAGCCTTGGGCAAGTGGGGACTGGAGCTGGGTAGTAGGGAGGGAGGGGAAAGGCCATTCTGACTTGAGGAATAGAGGACACAGCACTAATAAAAGTGCAGAGATAGGGGAGCAAAAGGCCTGTCCTAGGGACTGAGGGACTGTGTGTTCAGGGAATAGAGGGGGGCCCCTCCCTTCCAGACACAGATCTTGTTAGGGCTGTGGAGCAGCTAAATATTTCATTGATGGAAAATTGGATGTGGCCATGGTGCTTGGGATGTGGATTCTGATTTCACGGCTGAAGTACCCAGATGGCTGATTAGGCCTCAGAGAGACCCCCCCCCGCCCCCATACACCCCCCCAAGTGCCTTGGTTCCCTGGTCATAGGAAGGTGCAGGTACCAACTTTCTTTCCCCAGTGAGTCTCAAGGTGTCCATGCTCTGGGTCTGGGTGGTTGAAGAAACACTCTACCTGAACCAGACTCCATTGCCTCATGAGCCCCAGATCCACCTGGTTTCTAGTCACTTAGTGAACTCACTTTTCACATTTACTATATGTCAATCATCATTTTAAGCACAAATGCAGCACAGACGTCTCTGCCTAGAAGACAGGCTCCCTAACAGGTCTTTAACTATGGAGACCATAAACAAAGTGCCGAGGAGACCAGGGTGATTCATGTCCCTGGGCTGAGCTTCCTGGAGGAGGTACCCCCTTGTTGATGCACTCCCTCAAAAGAGGAAAAGCAACTGCTAACCAGCATTTAGTGAGGACTCACTCCTAAAGAGGTACTGTGTCGTGCTCCTTCTGTACTCCAGCCTTTCATCCGGCAGCCCTGTAAAAAGTAGATATTAGAACTCTTAATTGCACAGACAAAAGTATTCCAAATGGGAAGACATGTGAAAGAACCCCAGGTCCTAGGGAACATTTAGTCATTTGGAGAGGCTAGGGCAGGGGAGGCACAAAGTGGGCCGGCAGGAAATGAGCCTGGGAGGTGATCTGGGGCCTTGAATGTCAGTTGGGATTACAACTATGGATTTTATCCACTTAGCTGTGGCTCTAAAGGATAGTGGAAAGGTCCATGACAAATGTCTCTGTTTTCCTTCTTCCCGATGGCCTCTCTAGCTTCCTCTCCAAGTCCTAATCATTCCCCATCCATCTCAACACATATGGATGGTGGATGGCGTACCTTGAATGTAAGCCAGGTACCATTCTGGGGGCTGGAGAGATAGCAAGGAACAAAATAAAGACAACTTTCATGGAACAATGAGGAGAGAGGAGGGGGGAGACAGATAACAATAAACAAATATGTAAATGAAAGAGATCATTGCCTAGTGGTAGGTATTGCCATAAAAATGAAGCACCACGCTGGGGGTGTAGCTCAATGGTAGAGTGCTTGCCTAGCAGGCATGAAGTCCTGGGTCCAATCCCAGCACTGCCTGAAAAAAAATAAAACAAAACACAGAAATGGGATAAGAGCAATGAGGGAGGGAGGCTGCTTTCTTCCGGACAAACAGGGAAGGCTTCTCTAAGAAGTGACTTCCAGAGGAGGCCTGAAGAACAAGAGCAGATGGGAAGACAGAGGAAGTCTACCCGACTGGCTTGCCCTTCACGGAGTTCCTTGGGTCCCTCTTCAACCCACCCCTAGCTCTTGTTGGAGCCCCTCCCACTGTGCCTAGCCTACCCCTCCCCTGCTTCCCCATAAGCTCCTGGAGACAGGACCCCAGCCCTGCTCCCACTCTCTCCACAACCTTCAGGAACACAGTGCTGCTCTTGGTCCACAGGAAACTGAATGGCTTCCCACTCATTGAACTACAGGTCTAGAGCTGGCCTTAAAGCACCACAGGGCCTATCAAGGGCTTGGTGGCAGCCATTAGGTTTAGGGAAGTGCACCCAGGGAATTGGTGGTACTATTAAGGGTGGCATTGTTGCCTCACATGAGACAGAGTGGGAGGCTGGGGCCTCTGTATGCTTCCAGGGATGAAGGGAGACTGGGAGGGCAGTGGCCGCTGTCTTGAGACTTGGCTATGAGAAGGGCTGTGAAGAGGTGGGGAAACTGAGAGGAGGCAGAGACTGGTTTCTTTCCCTGGCTTAGGAGAAACACTCAGGGTACTTGATGTTTGGGAATTTCCAGCAGAGTTCTTGCTATACAGAATGGTGGTCTCCAGCCTTCCATTCAGGCAGAAACAACCCTCAACCTGGGAATGGCAGGCTGGGCTCCTTTCTGGACAGGAGCTTTGGGACTTGACAGTATACATGTCCATAGCCTCCTATGCCCACCTGATCCTTTGTTCTCAAAGAGGAAGCCTCCAAGCTCCATCAGGCAGCTATGCACTTCTGAGTATCATCAGCAGGGTGAGAAGAATGTCCACCCTGAGAGGACCCAGGTCTGCTGAAGGAAACCTGGTATAGTGGAAGAGGAGGGCTTGGGAAACAGCCTTCAAGCATGTGTAAGTGGATTATGATAGTCACTTCTCTTAATTCTTGTTTCCTCTTCTGTCCGTGAAGCTTTTGTTAGTAAGGGTACAGGGGTCTCAGCACAGGGAGTTGAGAGATATTCAATGTCCCCCATTTCAAATCCATTTCTAAAAAGGTAAGCTAAGTTCTTAGAGAACCAGGTTCTGTGCTGCTTGTATTCCTAAACTGCCATGCTGCTCCTCCCCACACCCACCAAAGGTCATACATAACCTTTGGTGGGTGTGAGGAGGAACACACTGATTCTGACATGGTGAAGGTTGGGGCCAAGTCAGGGAGAGACACAGAATGGGACAGCCAGAGAGAGCAGTCTCAGAATCCCAGAGCTGGAGAGGGGGAAATGCTAAGGCCATGCTGAACAGATGGTGGATGTTTTTTCAGATATGGTTTCCTTCCCTTCATTCATAAGCCATTGCAGAATTTCATCCTCTTGGCAGTTGACAAGGTCCTTCTTCCTCTGAACCAGTCCCACTGGATCACCTCTTACTCATTCCTTCATGGCAGGAAGAAGATGACCTGTAACAGGCCTGATGAGTCCTAAGAGAAATTAAGTCAGCCTGAGTTGTTTCTTCTCCAGTTCACAGAATCTTTAGCGCTGTGAACATGTCTTATTTTCCCCCTCAGTGGGCCTATTGGTGCCGTGAGAGAAAGGGAAGAGCAAGAAGAGGTTGATGATATGGGGGTTGTCACACTTCAGCTCTGGACCATGGAGCTGGAGAAGCAAAATGGGCAAGGACTGGACTAGAAAGTCCAAGGAGTGGCTTCTTACAAAATGAGATTAACATCAGGACTAGGTAGAGCCTCTGGGGCTCAGGGCAACAAGCCCGGAAGGGAATGACAAGTGGGTAGGATGGGTGGCACTCATCCTGAAAGTAGATGTGGGAACTCCACAGATGCTAGACTACAATTTGAGCAAAAGCCCAGACCCAGGACTGCACAGACCTAGAGAGACAGGGAGGGCCAGGTAAGGCTGGGCCCTGGGTGGGCTGCCGGCCATAGGTTACATTGGGACCTGAATGGAAGTCAAGTCCTGCTCCTGACATTCAGAGAGGGAGGCGATCATGTTGGGCTGGCAATTAGTGCCTTTAGTTGTCAGAAGAATCCAGTTGGAAACAACTTGGGGACCTGGACAATAATTTGGTAGCCACTTACTTTCTTGGCAGACCCCTTCCACCATTCCATTTCTGAAAGCCCAGACTTTTGACAGATGACAAGAAGGGAGAATACTTTTCTGATTACTCATTGCCAAAGCTCAAGATAATGTAGAATTTGAGGCCACGTGTGTTCAAGTGCAAATCCATTCTCACAAATTTTTCAAAGATTCCATCTCAGGTGTCCTTGAACTGAATAATGAGGAATTCGATGCTCTTCCTCAAGTCCTCTCTGCCTTTCTCCATGCATGTACCCTCCCCCGCACCCATTTCAGAATCTTCTCTTTTCTGCTGCAGTCTCTGCCTCCTCCTCCGCCACCTCCCTTCTCAGCAGGAGCATACCAGGACACGAAAATGTTACTACAGGAGCCTCCAGGCCGCAAGCTCTGGTTTCTCAGAATGAGTAGTTAATGCAGACCTGGCCACAAGGTCATTGGGTCTCACCATGTCTAATGTAACCCAAGAAATGATGCAATTGTGTCAAGTGGCCTCCACCCAAACTGTGCCCTGCGTCACCCTGGGGAGCTCTCACTTCTGTTTTAGGTCAAAGCTAACTCAATTCTGTGGCTGGGGCTGCTGATATGCTTAGTTTCTGGAGATCAGATGCCCAGAGGAGATTGAGAAGGGCACCTATAATATGGGAATTCAAAAATGAGCTGTGGAGCATCTGGCAAGACCTTGAAATGCATTTTTCCTGGGGATGAGGATCTGTTTCTTTTGTCTGATTCTATTATTTGGGGGTAGTAGGGTAAAACAAGAAATTGAAATATTTCCCCTCTCAAATGTTTTGCTCCCCAGTGGGTTTAAATTTTTGTAATTCCTATACAAGAAGGAAGCTTGAATCCATGGAAATCTAGGTTGAGCATCTTGAATATGCAGTTCCTTGGATAGCCAGGGAAAGAAGCCTGAAGCAGGAGACATGACGTCACCTTCAGGAAGGAGACTCTTCTGCTGTCTGGAATGAAGAGAGGACGAATGAGGAGATTCACTGGCCTCCAACCCAAGGAGAAGCCAGAGCACCTTTTTGGGACCTAGTCCAGGCTCTGCCTTTAACATGCAGCTTCAAAAGAGACACTGTGCAGATTTCAAGCTGCCAAATCCTGGAGGCCCAGGGTAGGAACCCAACCTCAAGCAACCCAGATGGTAAATAGGTATTCTGTGCCCTTCCTGTGAAAATCAGGAGCCCCAAGTCTAAAGCCACGGCAGAATCAGAACAAAGACAGCTCAAGAGCCACCAAGGTCAGCCTTCCCCAACCTCCCATGGGAGAGGGAAGGGAGAACAAGGGCCTCCACCCATCCACCCACAAGCCCCTGAGTCTCTTTAGCCCTTGGCATGGTAATTAATGGCCAGGAAGCTATGCATCAGCCTTAGCAAGCTAACGTGGCAGGAGCTCCCTCCTGACAGCAGAGCTAATAAGAAATTTGCTAATGCAATTTATCACTTTAAAAAGCCATATGTCGGTGGGGATGAGCACTTCTCTGCAGCAGCCAATGTAATTGTCAGAGCAGAGCAGCAATCAGCTCACAGGAGGGAGTGAGGCTGACTGATGTCTTCACTAAAATCAGTGGTGCAATGCAGCAAGCCTCCGGCGGGCGGGCGGATGGAGGGGTGTTGTGGGGAGGGGTGGTGCTGGGCCCACAGTCCCAGCCCTCTGGCTCCAGGGAAGCCAGTTCTGAGGACCCATTAAGAACCAGATAGGCCCTGAGCTCCAGTCCCTGCTGCCTTTGGGCTTCAAGAACCTGCATTCTGGTTCCTGCTGCAGTATTCAAATAAACAAGCGGCTCAGTCTGCAAAGACACTGATCTGTCTCAGCCAGCAAGTGACAGCGCCCAGACCCCACTTGGACTCCTGCTGGATGTGCACGTTTGATTTCTCTCTCCCAGACCCCAGCAATAACTCCACCCGGGACGACTAGTCCTGAGTGAGAGACAGGGAAAGACTGGAAATCTACCTTGGGCTCAACAAGGTCTGTGCTCTCAGTTGAATATAAAAGCTTCTTGCTGTGAATATCCAGTGTTTGTCAAAAACAAGGAGCGGTTTCTGCAAGGGAGAACTGCTGTTGTGGGCTTTGGCTTCAAACACTCCCTGTAAACCGTTTTCCCCCAAAGCAAATTCATAGAGAAGCAAGTAGTGCCCCTGTGGGAAGGGAGTCCAGGGCTGCCAGGAAGGCGGAGGGAGAGAAAAAATGTCCACGTGGCTGGATCCCACTGTTTTCTGGAATAGTCCCCACTCTCAATTATCTGTGCAAGTAAGAAGGGCTAGGAAGAGGGATGAGGGATGAGCCAACAACACCCAGAGGAACATCACACCCAATTTCCATCAGTGCAGCTTTTTTCTAAAGCAAATCATGACCCTAATTATCCCCTGTCCTCTAAATTAATGCTTTGAATTTTGGATAGAGGCACTCAAGGTACACAAAGCCCAAGGACCCAGGTAATAACCAGCAGAAAGATGAAACACTGCGCTGGAGCCTCCACAGCTGTGTGTGTCCTAGCCCTGGATAACTGAGAGGGGCTCTGTCCATGTCCTTCCTAAGACCTTCTGCTCAGCTAGTGTTGATGGGGATGGGTTGCATGGGCTCATGGAGGACAGCCTGAGGATCCCTGGCCTTGGGAATTGAAGGCAACTGTGTGACACCCAGATGGTCTCAGGGACCCTGTTATATGTCCTTTAGAAGATACTCTAATACCTAACATCCTAGCCCCTTATTTAAAAATATTATTTATGTTTACTATTTCCCTGTTTTTCTCCCATATTTATTCCAAATAAATTCCAAATAAATTTTAATACTATTTCTGTCATGTTCAAAACAAAGATAATCCTGTTGATGTTTGGTTGGGACTATGCAGAATTACTAGTTAAGGGAAATTTTTCACTTTGGAGGAGAGGCAAAACTTTTATCTCTACCCTCTTAGGAATTTCAGCCGGGCCTGAAAATTAAATGGACATGAGACAAATTAACAGGAGAAAAGTACACAGTTATTTAACATAATATTACATGGCACAGGAACCCTCATATGGAAGCAAAGAGCCAAAGAAATAGAGTTAGACACTTATATATTGAGTTGGACAAAGAGTTTCACAAAGTAACTTGTGTTTGATCGGGAATAGTTAATCATGAAGAAGTGACTACAAAATAAGGGTTAGCTGACAAGGTTGGTTGGTATGGATGTTTTTCAGCCTTGAATCCCGTCCCTGGTGATAAGAATGTTGCTTCTTTCTGCTACTGGGAGGACACGCTCAGGGGTGTTATCTCTTGCTTTCAAGAAAAAAAAAAGGGGGGGGGGGATATCAGAGCACCAGACTGTAACCTGCTATTTTCACGTGCTTTTAGCTCAAAGTAATTTTTATGTCACCCTATGTCATGGCACATGCTTGTAATCCTAGCTACTTGGATGGCTGAGTCAGAAGGATCTCAAGTTCAAGGCCAATCTGGGCATCTTAGCAAGACCCTGTCTCAAAATTACAAAAAATAAAAATGACTGGGAATTTATCTCAGCGGTAAAGCTCTTCTGGACTTAATTCCTAGCACTATAAGAAATGTTATATAATAATATGCCAAATATTATATTATATAATATATAATTATATAATTATAATTGTATTATATAATATTAATATATAATTATATAATTATAATATATAATATTAATACATATCATATTAATATTATGATAGCCTCCTGAGTGTCAGGGCGTGCCGGAGAGAGCACTTCCAGAGCATTAGAACTTCCAGAGGAAGCTATCACAGCAGGAAAAGAGAAAGGGGAGCTCCTGGGCCATAATCATATATTAATATTATATATAAATATAATATAAATATGTATAATATATAATTATATTATATAATATATGATTATAATTATATAATAATATGCCAAAATGGCATATTTTGAGGTACCATATTCTGCCACCTTTCACAAAACTTTCAGACTTTCACAAAACTGAGTCTTCAAGTTAAAATATATTTTCAATTTAAATAAAGTCTTGTGGGACTGGGGATATAACTCAGTTGGTAGAGTGCTTGCTTCACATGTACAAGGCCCTGGGTTCAATTCCCAGCACTACAAAAAAAAAAAAAAAAAAGAGAGAGAGAGAGAAAAAATAAATAAACTCTTGCTGTACAAGTACGTTTTAAAATTCCAAGCTGGGTGCAGTGGCACATACCTGTAATTCCAGGGACTTGGGAGGCTAGGGCAGGAGGATTATAAATTCAAGGCCAGCCTGAGCAACAAAGCAACACCTTGTTTCAAATTTTTAAAAATCAAAATAAAAAGGGCAGAGGATGTACCTCAGTGATAGAGCACCCCTAGGTTCAGTCCCCTGTATCGCAATAAATAAATTAATACTCCATATTGGCTCTGAATTACCTACCTTAAAGGCTTATTTGCTGAAGAAACTATAGAATTTTAAGTATTGAGGGGATAATGTATTAACCTTTTCCTTGATTATCAGATAAAGTACGTGTTGAGAGTGGGCTTCCTGGGTGCCTTAACTTAATCAGAAGGTACTGGAACAAACAGCCACCCCTAGGGTATGTGGGCCTTGATGCTGACCTAGGCCCTAGGCCCTGCAGCCTCCTTCATTTTGGTTCCACACCACACATAAGAAATCTCTAAGGCCAACTAAACTAGAATAGCCCTCACTTCATCTAGTGCACAGCGAGTGCCTTGGGCCTTGGGAAGGAAAACTAAAGAAGGTGATGGGCATACCCAAAATATGGCACTTTAGCACAAGCAGGAGGGTCACTATCTGACCTTCTTCCACCTTTCTACCCTCAGGCCAAAAGAAAATTTCTCTCCCTTCTCCTCTGAAGCCCTCATAAGACAGATGCCCTGACCTATTATCCAGAGAAAAGAAAATGAAGAAAACAGAAGAATCTGAACAAACAGCCTTCACTAACTAAATTCTCCTGTTTATTGCCATTAGATCATGCCCATTTTGTCTAAATCATACCTTTTATATCTCTATACAACTGTTCTTTCTTTCTTTTTCTTTTCTTTCTTTCTTTCTTTTTCTTTTTTTCTTTTTTCTTCTTTTTTTTTTTTTTTTTTTTGCAGTATCAAGGATTGAATCCAGGGTCTGGTTACCACTGGGCTACATCCCCATTCCTATTTATTTATTTATTACTGAGGATTGAACCCAGGAGTGCTTAACTACTGAGCCACATCCTCAGACAGGGTCTCATTAAGCTTTTTATTTTATTTTATATATATATATATATATATATTTTTTTTTTTTTTTTTTTTAATTTTGAGATGGGATCTTGCTAAGTTGCTTAGGGTCTTGCAAAATTACTGAGGCTGGCCTTGAACTTGCAATCCTCCTGCCTCAACCTTCTGAGTTGCTAAAATTATAGGCATGCACCATGACCCTCAGCACACTGTCCATTCAACCTAAGCAGAAAGCTAGTTTCCCCTAGGTCTTTCTAAAGTCTTCAGTATCACGTAAAATTCCGGTGAAATAAATTTGTCTTGCTCTTCTCTTATTAATCTGTCTTTTGTTATAGGTGGTATGTCAGCCATGGATGCTGTGATGGATGAGGAAAGGGGCTCCTGCCCCCCACAAAGGTAAAGTCCCTGCCTTTAAAGCCTGTAGGATGGGGGTCAACTAAGTGCAGTTGCTGATGCTGAGGAAAACCCTGCCCTGCCCACATTCTCCTCACCTAAACCCTCTGCAGGGCCAAATTCAGGGCGGGCCACCTGTGACATCACAGAGCCTCAAGCTTAGATGGGCTTCTGCTTGGTTTAAGGCTCTCCTGCCTTGATCTTAGAATTCTTCATATGTTATTTTGAACGAGGGATCCCAGACTTTTCTTTTCCCCAAGTTATGTAGGTAGTCCTGCCCTCTCAGAGACAGTAAGGAACAAACATCCGAGTCCCACATGGGGTTGTTTAAGGGGTCAGCATTCAAACTCTAAGCAAGGCTAGATGTACAGCCAGGCCCTCAGCAGCCTCTGCTGGAAGTTCCACCTTCTCTCCATGTCTAGCAGCAAGCTAGTCCTCACTATCACCTACAAATAGGCCTGGCTGATCGATTTTTAAGGGGACATCTCCCAAGGGACACAGCGTTCCCTTCAGCTCCTCCTCCAGGCCTGCTTCCCAGGGCCTGGGCTATAATTCAGTAGCAAACCCTCTGAAAATGTGCTGGTTTTGTTGTCTAGACTACCCCAGGAGCAGGCCTGCTCAGTGTTTCCAGAAGTGAGCGAGCAGCCTGTATTATCTCTGCAGACTTCTGCTCGCTCAAGGCCTCCTGAGTGTCAGGGCCTGCAGGAGAGCACTTCCAGAGCATTAGCACTTCCAGAGGAAGCTATCACCGCAGGAAAAGAGAAAGGGGAGCTCTGGGCCATAATCCATAAGGGTTACTTAGCCACGGAGCTGCACAGTCAGGGAGGAGGGAGCGGTGGGCTCGAGCCTGAAAGCTCAGGATCACGTGTTCCAAGAACCCTTTGGATTCCCCTTCCTTCAGCCCTCTTAGCCAAGAGGATGAAAGCAACTTGAGTTACAATAAACATGACAGAACACGCTGGAAGGGTAGAGGCTCAATGAATATCCCTGTGGATATTCCTTTTTCTAGGATGCCTTTCCTCCCGAGGCCTGCCTGCGAGGATTTTGGCAATAAGAGAAGGACTCATTTGTAATTTCCCAACTGGAGAGGTAGAAGCAATATGTTTAACTGTTATTCAACTCCATCCATCCATTTATGCATTCATCCCTTCATTAATTTAACACTTACTGAATGCTTATTCAGGGACCAGCTGTGTTCAACATTATGAGGACTGCTGAGAAGTGCAAGACAAGGTCTGGCCTCTGGAACTTAGAATCTAGATGGTTAAGGAAAAGAGAATTGCTCCTGCTCCCCTACAAAAGTCAAGTCCTTAGGGCTGGGGATACAGCTCAGTTGATAGAGTGCTTGCTTCAAATGCACAAAGTCCTGGGTTCAATCCCTAGCATCACCCCCCCCCAAAAAAAAAAAAAGTGCACCTGAGTAGGAGCCAACTTGAGAGCAGTTAAACCCTGCCCTGCCCCAGATTCTCTTAGTTCTAGCTTAAGGCAGCACACGTGAAAGAACCGATGGAATATAAGATGAGCAGTGACAGATTCTGTGGTGTGACAATAAGTGTCAAAGTGCAGTTTAACAAAAGATTCCTGGGGGCATACTATTTAAGGAATACGAAGATATATGAAACAGGGTCCCTGCATTGGAAAGCCTCCATTCTAATTGGGGAGATGCCCAATTTGATTGATTTGGTATGCACAGGGCGCAGCAGAGGAGGGGTACTGAGCCCAATCCGGAGGATGTAACATCTGAACAGTTTGGGCAGCCATGCGGAGGAAGCCTGGAAGGGTGTTGTAGGTACAGAGAACAGTATGAAAAGATCCAGTGGTCTTGTATGGTTGATAATTAAAGCAAGGTGTTCTCAGAGCAGAAAATGAGGTTAGAGAAGTGACTAGAGATTGGATCACGCAGACCTTGTTAAAGAAATGGACCTTGTCCTGGTGGATAGTGGAGGCCCCCAACATGCTCTAATATTTAGCTCTCACAGCTGAGAGGAAGAGGGAGCAAGGGGGACAAGACTGTGAGCTGAAGAACCAGTTAAACAGCAACAAGAACAATCCAACAAGGTGACAGAGGCCTGAGTCAAAGCAGGGGGACTTGGGGAGAAGAGAGGACACTCTCTATTCTTGTTACCTGGAGTATCCCACTCCACCTTTTCACCAGTTTGTGTCCATGCATCCTTTAGATCTCAGTTTCTGAGATATTTCACCTGACCCCCCCAGCTAGGGCAAGTCCTCCTGCTGTACCATAGCATAGCTTTGGTCCCTCCATTCATAACTCTTCCCAGTTGTCATTCAAGGCTTATTTCTGAGGTTATTTGACTAACACCTGTGTTCCTCATTAGGACCATAGGCCTCACAGCTGTTGGAACTATGCCTGACTTGCTCACTCTTTAGTACTATATCTGTGTATCCTGCACATAGTAGGACTCAATTAATATTTCTGAAATGAATAGACTACAGATTTGACTGCTACTTGGAAAGTCTGTGAGAATTCAGAGGCTATCCATGTGAGTTGGAAGGTTTTGTTATATAGACAAGACAAACACAGAAAAAGTTAAATAACAGGACAACAGTACAATAGAGATGACAAGGTACTTTGTAATAAATGTCAAGAAGAGCATCTGGGCACGGTGGCACACACCTGTAATCACAGCTACTTGAGAGGCTGGGGCAGGAGGATCACAGGTTTGAGGCCAGCCTGAGCCACCTACAGAGATCCTGTCTTAAAATAAAATTTCAAAATTGAATTCAGTGGTAGAGCACTTGCCTAATATGCATGAGGCCCTGACTTCTATGCCCAACACTGCAAAAGAATAAAGGGTAGTGGTGGTAGTGTGTGTGTCAGTGATGATGTTTTCTTCAGCAAGTCAAAAAACTCTCAATTCAAATAAGCTTTAACTACAAGGGAATTTATTTTCTCTCATAGCAGAGGTTCTGAGGAAGGGCAGGCTTGGGATGCTGGATTCAGTAGCTCAAGTAGTACTTTCTCTTCTGCTCTGTTGTCCTTGAATGGGCTTTGGCCTCAAGCTGGGTGGCAGGATGCCCACTGCAGTTCTAGACATGGAAATACACTTCTGAAGAAGGAAGGACTGTCTTGTCTCGTGTCTCTTCCCCCGGAGCTTTCCAGAAGGTTTCTCCTGACATCTCACTATTGACTATTCCCAATGAGTGAGGGGGTCCGATTTCTACCACTGGCTCACACTAGGTACAGTCCCCTCCTGGGACTGGGATGAGGTCACTACCTACTGTGTCAAAAAGGAGGAGAAAATATTCCACAAAAATCAGGATCTGTTTGTTAGATATGAATACATGGAAAATGGATGAAATCAACAGTGTCCACCACAGCCGCTCCTTTGTGTACCTAACCTACTCATACCCTTCATCTCGTCCAGAGAGGTCACTCTGTGCTGAAGTTGTCTAGAAAAGGCTTGATGGGGGAAGTGAGATTGAAGTTAGGTCTTTAAAGCCTGCTTGGACTTGAACAAATGCGAAGAACAGTCAATGAAAAATGGAGACCCGAGGTGGGGATTAAGCAGGCTTGCTCTAGAACATGCTTCCAAGGGCTTATGTTTGAATCCAGACAATTCTCCATAATGCAAAGAGCTGGATTTTGATGACAAAAAGGCCTGGATTCACATCTCAACTCTGCTACTCATGTTTCTGACCCTCTTGGAATCTATATTCTCCCCAAATGTAGTGGAGCTGGAGGGTCTGCCTCCTGGGAATATGGTCAGGATCATCCCAAGCTGTTTGGAACAGAAACTGCATTTGTTGTTCAGCATGTATTTGTCCTCTTCCTTCCTTGGAATTGAAGTCTGTTCTAGAAGACACAGTGAGTTGCCAGCACATACCTCAGTCCTACTATAAAGTAGGGACACTAGTCTGGGCTTGGATGCCAAGACTTAAAGCATGAATTTTCATTTGAACTTGAGTCTTAGAGGAGAGTGGACCTCTTCTTGCCTTCTCTATTTCCAGACCTTGAACCCTTTTGACATAAACATTGACTGCAGAAATCCAAGTGTGAAACAGGAGGTCCATGGATGGAACATAAAGCCGTGGATACAGAGATGGACAGATAGGTTCACTTAAGCACCCTGGTCATCTAAGTTCCCAACTTCCCCAGGAGATTTGAGCTGTGTTTCAGTAGCCTTTGACCCATCAGACCCATCAGCGTTTGGAGACTCATCAGAGATTGGAGAATTGTGGACCCTTTTATCAGAAAAATGCACATAGCATCAAAGATTTTTGCATATAAACCCTACAGTTGCTGGAACATTCTATAGCATCAATTTAGATGGTAGAATGAGAAGGCCTGAATTACAGGGGTCATTTGGAATGGTTCAAGCCTGCTTTCTGCAGGCAAATAGGAAAAGAACTGGTTTTACATCAATCTAAAATCACTCAGTGATGTATAGCTTCAGATCAGGGATGCCTGCTGCTGGTCCCTTTCTCCTGCTCCACAGTATGCTCTGTATATAGCATAGTTCTGGGTTCCTGCATTTGCAAGTGCTATACCTGGGGCACTGTTTGTCTATTCTGGGGCATGGACTGTGTGTATTTCCAGATGCTTAATGGGAGCAGGTGGGGTGGCTAGTGATGATGACGGTGGTACTAACTCTGTCTTTCTAGATACAAGTGCTTTGTCCTAAAACAAAGAATTACCTCCCCCAAAGCATTTAAGAATCCAGGAACAGAAAGACAGAAACAGAAAGCCAGAGAAGTAAATGCAGAGAGAGTGAATACAGACGCAGAATTTGCAAAACAACAACAGAGCGTTGTTCAAAAACTTCAGCCTTTGTCAAATGTGGGGGAGCAGCTGCTAATGTGAGAGGATTCAGGAAGGGGCAGTTGGAGGGAAAGGCAGCAAACCAGAAACTGCACAGCACTTACATAAGAATGAGAGAACGTCAACTGTCCAGATCAAAGAATGGGAGGGGTGCTCTCCGGAGTTTTTGAGAAGGTTAAACTCTTCCCCAGCCTCCCTTCCATTGGCGCCACCCCTGCCCCTACAGCACCAGAGCCCTGCGGTCTGCAGAGGCCCAAGGACACACACTGCCCTGCTGGGAGCGTTAGCTGGTAAGGGGACTGCAGCAGCCCGCTCCTTAATGGAGCTCCCCAGGAGCCCAGCCCAATCGCCCGCCTGCATTATTAATGCATTATGTCATCTTTCCTTGCACTTGTTCTCGGCAGCTGAAATTTTATAGAGCAGTATTATTAATTGAAGCAATTAGTGCTGGGGATATCAGCACAGCCACGTCAGAGAGCTGGAGATGTGCAAGGTGAGGATCTCTCCCTTTCTCTCTTTGTGACCCCTTCTTCCTCCCTCCTCTTCCCTGTGCCTCCCATCCCCCACTCTCTTTTTTCTACTCTGCCCCCACTTTCCTCTCTCTCTCTCTTCCAGTTCTCTCTCAGTATCCCCCTCAAGAGACTTCAAGAACCTCCTACCCTTCCCAGACTCCGACCACTCCCCAACAGGGGCAGATAGACTGATGGAATGACAGTATCTCTGTAGCTGATTGCTGTCTGGAGCTGCTGGCCTCCTGGAATTAGGATGGAAGACCATCCTTCATGGTTCTCAGGTTGGCTCAGAGCCCCTGGTGAGGGTGGAGGGTGGCAGGTGGGAAAAAATTGGGGCCTGCTGCCAGTCAGACTCATTCATTCATTCATTCATTCATCCATTCATTCTCCCTCTGTGTGTACCCAGCTTTATGATAGGTGCTGTGGGAAATAAATGAGGAGATATAGAGCCCCAGCCCTTGGAACTGGCATGCTAGCAAGGAGACCAGGCTAGCCCCTGAAACAGCTACCACAAGATAAGGTGTTAGCAAAGGACCCTGAAGGAGTGATTTTCCCCAGGGATGGCCCAGTATCTCAGAGCACCCCATATGGCCCACCTAGTGAGAGAAAGGCCCAGGGAAGTGAAGGGCCTCTCAGAAGTGAGGGAAGCAAAGTCCTGGCAGGCTGCAGGAGGGTGGAAGAAGGGGTAGCTCCCCCAGCGAGGAAGGAGCAGGCTGAGCAGGTATGGAACAGAGAGCCCAGGCAGCCCTGCATGACCCCCCCCCAACCCAGGAAACTGAGGCTCTGAGCCCAGCTAGCCTAGCCAGGTTGAGACCAAGAAGTGACTGGAAACCTTGGCCAGAGGCCAGGACACCTGGACACCAGGGCCCATGCCTCAGATCCCTTCATTGGGAATCAAAAAAGACACCTGAGAGGCCACAGGCTCAAGTTGCCTGTAAAATAAACAGATACCAGGATGGAAACATCCACAGTGAACAGTCAGTCACCCACTGCCCCTCCCCACACTCCCTGCTCCCCCCATCAGGAACAGGTGCACCTCAGGTTACGGGAAGAGACTCCAAAGTCTGGGACCAGTGGTCACCCTGGGGACATTAAGTCTTATTTTTTTATTTTTTTATTATTTTTTAATTTTTTTTAGTTTTCTGTGGACACAACATCTTTGTCTGTATGTGGTGCTGAGGATCGAACCCAGGCCGCACGCATGCCAGGCGAGCGCGCTACCGCTTGAGCCACATCCCCAGCCCTACATTAAGTCTTAGTAGGAGTGTGTTCTTAGTTTTTCAGCTTTTTCTATTATAATACATTTTTAACCATATATAGGAAGACTCGAAATGTAAACCCTCCTTTTTTGTTAGGTGAGCTTTGAGAATGATCAATACATGGTCAATCTTTTGTCTATCTTCCCCCAACTGTGCAAGGGGGCTAGGAGCATACTCTTTCAAGATAACCTGCTTTTGTAAGGAAACGTCTACTAAATTTTTTTTCCTTTTTTTCTTTTTCTTTTTTCTTTTTTTTTTTTTTTTTTTTTTTGTGGTGCTGGTGGATTGAACCCAGGGACTCGTGCATGCAAGGCAAGCACTCTACCAACTGAGCCGTATCCCCAGCCCCTACTAATTTTTAATTATTTTTTTTCTTTATAAAAACATAAACACACACCCTCCTCTGACAGAGACAGATTTCCATATCAGGGCTAAAGGTGAGGAGAAGGTCTGCTTGTTAAACATTCCCTCTATGCGGGGGCATGGGCAGGGCATTCCCTCCTCCCAATAACTGGAGAAGTAGGGATAATTAAACAGAGGAGAGAAAGGTCACACATGGTCAATTACAGAGGCCCACAAAGTCAAAGTCCCTGCTTGGATACTCTATCTGATCTCCTTACCCTCCCGCGGCACCCCTAGGAGGACTAAGGCCAAAATGAGGAAAAGAACCAGAGGGTCACTTAGTGGTGGGGGTGTATTGTGGGGAAGGTGTTGGCAGCTGCCCTCAAGGTCTGACCTTGGATCCCTGGGCTCGGTTTGCTTCTTTCTCTGTTGGGGTTACTTACTCCCCACTTTCTAGGGCACTTGTGCTCACCATCTTTTCTCTAAATCCTCAGTGAAAGCTGCTCAGGATGAGGGGCTCAGGTTAGTGACCTATGACATTGCTTACAGCTGGGCTGCCCAAGACTTTCTGAGTGGTGGGATGTGCTGTTATATGCTGCCCAGTATGATAGCCATCAGCGACATGTGGCAATCAAGTACTTACATTATGGCTTTATGCGGAACGCTTTGAATGTCAGATAAAAAAAAAGATAAAACTTTGCTTTGTGACTGGTAGGGAATTATGGGATGTGTCTGAACAAATGGGTGTGTTGATGGAGACAGAGGAAGCTCTCAGATTGTGTTGGCTTATTGGTTTTATGGATGCTCTTGATGAATCATGGCTTTCCACAGATGGACCCTGATCTAAATTCATGCCCAATCTCAGATAATTCTTATATTCAAGTTGAGTGGTAACACATGCCTATAATCCCAGTTACTTGGGAAGCCGAGGCAGGAGGATTGCAATTTCAAGACTACCTTGGACATCTGAGCAAGATTTGCTTCAAAATAGAAGGGGCTGGGGAGTAACTAATGGGAGAAGGCCCCTGGCTCAGTCTCCAGTACTAACAAACAAACAAACAAAAAATCATATTCAGCCTCACGAGGTTGATGGTTTACAGATAAAGAAAATGAGGTTCAGTGATGGGGTCACAGGATGGACTACAGAATGCAGAGGAATTTGAACCCAAGTCCGTGTTACTTCAAAGCCTCTATGTACTATGCCATGCTGGCTTTGAGAAACTTCATCTGCTATCAGGATGTAAAAAAGGATTGAAATAGGAGGAGAGCGTGATGTCTCCTACGCTGGTATCCAGAAACAGTGCTGGCACTCAGGGGAGGCTAAGTAAATCCTTGCTCATTTAAATTGGATTGGGTGAAAGTTCTGGAAAGTCCTTAATCCTAACCAGGCTGCCAGGAACTAAGTCTGGCACAGGCCTCTGAGAAACCTACTTTCCTCACATGGGCTGGGGAGCCAAAGATTTTACAGGCTGTCTCACAGTTTACTGTCCAGTTCACTCACTAACAAGCCAAGCTAGTTGGCTGGACCATTCCCAAGGCTGTGACCAGATCTAGGACTGCCTGAAGGGGACAGGTGTGAGAGCTTGCTGGGTGAAAGTGGCATTTTTCTGGCCCTATTATAGGTCATTGCTTGTCTCCAGACCCTCTCCAGTAGTGTCTGAACTACTTCCCCAGCTACAAAGAGAGGCCTGGTCTGAGGGTTTCTAGGACCCAAAAGACAAGGTCAGACCCAGAGACACAGGTCAAGGAAGTACGATCAGAAGGCCTTGATTGACAGTTACTTTATGAGAAATCTGTCTGCACATCCTGCCAAACAGGTTCAGCCCCTTTGTCTTCACCCAAACATGAGAACTTTAGTTTCTCATGTTCCTTCCCTGCAACTAGATCTTCTTGTCAGAAAACCTTCTTAAAAATTCATCTATCCTGAGATGTTAGGACATTAAGTCCAATTTATTATAATCCAGTTCCTTTTGAGGAAATCTACACTCTGGACTGGAATCCCAGGCCCTCCAGGATGGGAGAATGGAGGTTGAGCTAACACCCTACCTAAGGACAAGGACATGCTGGTTGACATCAAAGCACTTTGGAAGGCTGGGGATGTAGCTTAGTGGTAGAGTGCTTGCCTTGTGCAAACAATTTGGAGAGAGTTTAGGAGAAAATAACTCCAGAGTTGGATGTGGTGGCACAGGCCTGTCCTGTATTGGCTTCTCTGAGCCTCCCTAACAGATATTTTTGAGGGGTGGTGCTGGGATTAAACCCAGGGCCTCAAGCGAGACAAGCACCATACCACTGAGCTATATCCCCAACCTCTTTCTTTCTTTGATTTGGAGGACAGAGCTGGTTAAAAGCTTAAAGTATTAGCAATACACATCCCTAGATTTGAATCCCAGTTTTATCCTTCATTAATGGTGAGTCTTGGGAAAATTCATTAATCTCTCTATGCCTTGATTTACTCACCTGGATAATGAGCACCGCAGTCCTACTTTGTAATGGTGGTTAAAGATAAATAAATAATACTGTATAATACATAAATACACTAATGCATGTGTAATGCTTAATATAATACCTCAGACAGAATATCAATTATCATTATTATTATATTACTCATTTGTTTCCCCAGGAATGGGTGTCAAAGGAGAAGGAAGAGGAAATGATAGGAACTGGGAGATGGGTATCAGAAGGAAGCCTGGTCAGTGGGAGGCTGAGGCCAGTCAGGAATGGCTGGGAGTCAGGGCTCAAGCAAACCTACTCAGGGTCTTGCGTGTTCATGCATAAGGTGCTAGGCTAAGGAGGTGGTGGGGACTGAAATCTCACTAAACCCCACTCCGATTGCCTAAACATCTTGCCTTCTCTGTGCTTCTTCTGCTGCTCTGTAATTTCTGTGGGTCACACATGGCCTCTGGCTTGGGAATTCCATTCTCTAGGACCCCTTGGAGATGCAGCTCCTCTGAGATAGGTCTCACTTGGGGTCCCCAATATCTTCTGGGGGGAGTGCTACTCCAATGCACTCTAATACACTAGAAAAAGACTTTAAACACAATAAAAGGTCTGGGGATGTGTCTCATTGGTACCCTTCTAGTCCCTGAGACCGTCCTTTCTTGTTCCAGAGGCTCTGGACGCTGAAGAAGATGGGAAAGGTAGGAGAAAGCAAGAAAGAAGAGACACAAGGCTAAGAATAAGCCTCTCTGACTTCATTCTTTTATGTTTAATATTTTGGTGCATTACAGTTGTCCAAAATGATGAGATTTGTTGTTACATATCAATACATGCACACAATATAACAACGTAATTTGGCCAATATTATTCCCCAGTACTTCCCCTTTCCCTCCTCTCTTCCTCCCCCATCCCTTTCCTCTACAGATCTCCCTCGATTTTCATGAGATCCTCGCCTTTTTTTTTCCTTTTTCCTCTCCAGCTTCCTATGACTTCATTGTTTTGTCCCACAGGAGTGCTGTGTGCTGGCCCCACCAGCCACAATCACAGACACGGGACCTGGGAGGTAAAGGTAGCTCTGAGGCCAAACCAGCTCCATGGCTTCATTCTGCATGCAATGAGCCGGTCACACCAGTCTAGAGCTGGTCCACTGCTTCCCTCCTTGAACCACTCTTCCCTCCCCCTCCCTCCTGGCCAAGCCACACTGGCCTCTGCTGTCCTTCAGTAATGGTTTTTATAAGAGCCATCTCTCTGTGTGGATTTTATTAGCAAGTGAGTGCTTCTCAAGACTTAACTACAAATCTGTCACTCTGAAGAAAATGTGTTCCTCCCACTTCCCATGCTAGGACAATGCCTCGGGCCAAAGGGATACTTCTGACCCTGCTTCCCCAGCCTGGGGTCTAGATATCAGATCAACTTCAAGCTGGACTTGGTGCACTCCTGTAATCCTAGTGGGAGGCTGAGGCAGGAAGATTGCAGTTTCGAGGCCAGCCTCAGCTACTTAGTGAGGCCCTAAGGAATTTAGCGAGACCTGTCTCAAAATAAAAAACATAAAGGGCTGGGGATGTGACTCGTTGGTAAAGCACCCTGGGGTGTACCAAAAAAAAATCCGCTTCAAAATAATAAGCAAATGATAAGCATGACTCTCTAGTGAGAAAGCTGAGAGGCAGAGGGACAAGGTTACTTTCAGAGGCAGGGCAGGTAGGAAAGGAATGGAGACTCACTCAGCCTTCAGTAATGGCTTTGGTACATCTCACACTCAGGTTAACAGACCTGAGTGAGGGGCTTCCCTCACCCCACCAAACCCCATCTCCCAATCAGAAAGAGGGATTGAGGTCCCCTGCAGGCCTTGTGCTAGAGAAGGCATGAGGAGGGCAGATGCCAGGCTCAGGCCTTTTAGCTTGGCTGGTAAAAGGAGATTCTCAGAATATCACAGAGCAAGGAGTGTCCAGAGGGTGTCCTTCCACGGCATTGATTGTCTCAACTGAGTGGCCTGCGTACCACAGGGTAGAGATGTGGCTTCTGCCCCTGAGTGCCTATAACCCATTGGAGAAAAAAAGACCTAGACTCCATTGTGTTAGAGTTGTAACTCTTCCTGTCAATCTAACTATTAATAATCTGAAGGTAGCAATCTCTCTCTCTGTGTATGTGTGTGTGTGTGTGTGTGTGTGTGTGTTTAATCAGCAGCATTTATTCTCCCAGTACTAGAGATTGAACCCAGGGGTGCTTCATCACTGAGTATAGCCTACATCCATCCCAGTTCCCTTTATTTTTATTTTATTTTTTGAGACAGAGTCTCCCTAAGTTGCCTAGGCTGGCCTCAAACCTGCGATCCTCCTTCCTCAGCCTCCCACACTGCTGGTATTACAGATGTGTGCTATAAACCCAGTTAGCAGCAGCACTTTCACAAGCCTAGTCTCTTAATCCAACCAGAGAAACCAAGGTGAGTTCTCTGGTTAAAGGGAATGGGGAAATCCTGAAGGACTTGACTCCTTTCCTTCCTATGTCTCTGTCCAGCATAGACTCCAGGAACTGTCCTGGGGGGTAAAAAGTGTACAAAAAAACACCAATTTGGCCCAATCCCTGCAAATCCCAAATTTAGAAGTCTGAGAGGTCTAATTACTTACCCAAAACCTATACTTCCTGATTGCCAGCAGGCCTCTTTCCTTGGCTACTCTGCATAAGGTAGTGCAAATAATAAATTGCTAAAAAGGGGAAGCAAGTGTGGGGAAGTCAGAGGCACAGACAAGGTTCAGTGTGGGCAGTGGTGGTCAGGGAGGCAGGAAACTTGAGTGGGGCCCTGATGGGTGGGTGAACAGGGCCGAGGCAGTCATACAGTAAAGGTGCATGGGTCAAGCAAGGTTTTAAATTCCAGAAGTCAGTAGATAAGCCCCGTGATGCAGTGGAAAACTAGGATGGGGCTAGGATCAGATTTGGTGCAGAGAGCAGGTCTGAGGCACAGGCTGGTGGTAGAGTGGGAGGGCCAGCTCTTCTTTCCTAGTCTGCCCAGTTGAATCTGCATTCCACTCTGGCAGCACAGACAAAGGCTGGGAGTCCAGAGAGGCAGGCACACTAGTGAATGGATGCACAGTATTAAGTAAACCATGGAACAGCAACTGGGTTGTATTAACAATAAATCAAGATGATATTTGAATAAAAACACCAAGCACCAAGAAAGAGAACCTCAGAGGGCAGATGGAAAAAGTTAGTAGCCAGGTTGGAGCAGGGTTCCCAGGGAGGCCCTCTCAGTAACAGATGCAAGCCTTTGGCCTCCAATATCTGTTAAAATGAGACAGAAAAGGTGGCTGGCTTTGGAGAATGGCCCTTCCTGGGGCCATTCATCCTTTTACCTGAAAATGGGCACAAGAATCTCAACTCTATCTCCAGCTTGGGGCTGCTGCTATAAGGAACAAATGAAATAAGATTGAAACCACTGAAAGACTTTTACACCTGGGCAGGAGGGTGCACATCTGTAAATCCCAGCAACTTGGAAGACTGAGGCAGAAAGTTTGCAAGTTCCAGGCCAGCCTCAGCAATTTAGTGAGGTTCTCAATAACTTAGCAAGACCTTGTCTCAAAATAAAAACTTAGAAAGGGCTGGGGATGTAGCTTAGTGGTAAAGTACCCCTACTTCAATCCCCAGTACCAAAAATAAATAAATAAAATAAAGACCTGTTTTCAAGTAGGACTTGCAAATAACCATGCCTTCCGAGGTGACAAAATGTGTGTAAATCAAGCAGGGAGATACTGGGTCACACTTACCCTGCTGGAAGGCTCTGGATTTGAAGATCCTGAAGCCCCACCCACACTAGCCAAATGGGCCTTACCTCCCTGATAGCTTGGTCCTCCAGCTCTCAGGCAGGTGCTAAGGTTTTAGTAACTATTTGCTAATGGTATAATCCTCCCAGTGATATAGATTCTAAGGAGGCCTCAGGAATTGCTCTGTGCATTATGATAGCCACTAGCCACATATAACAATTTAAGTTTAAAAGTAAATTAATTAGAAGTTACTATTTAGTTCTTCATCCATACTTGCCAGATTTCAAGAGCTCAATAGCCACATTTGGCTGGTGGCTGTTGAATTGGACAATCCAGACAAAGAACATTTTCATGACCACAGAGAGTTCTATGGTTCAGGGCTACTCTGGAATGACATTGGTGGGATGACAGGTACTGGGGTGGTGGGTTTCTTCCCTGAGATGCCTCAAAGCAAGCCCAATATTGGGACATTCCTTTCCCTAAGTATAATGTCAACCCACGATGCCTTTACTGCTTACTTCCTTCAACACCCAGCCTTTGAGCACTCCCTCCATCGCTCCTAAAAATAAAATCATCCTGTCATGTTGCACCTGCTTAGGCTGAAGGTCTTACCAGAGAATGCAAAAGGTTCTTCGGGGTTCCCATATCCTCCAGTATATTAATGACTGACTGCAAATTTTGGAACCCTTAGACAGAAGGCAAGCAGGATAGAACTGATGGGGGTTAGGACTGTATGGTGTCCCTCAGACAGTCTGGTGGAAGTGGCCACTGCTTCTTTCGATGAGGCAGAATAGCAACATCAAAAGGGGCACAGGCTTTCTGGGTTTGAATCCCAGCTCCATTGCTGACTGGTGGCGTAAGCTTGGCTTTACATAATCTCTCTGAGTCTCCGTGTCTTCACAGGCAAAATAAGAATGGTACTTACTTCAGAGGGCATTGGAAAGATGAAATAAATTGTTACATGGTAGGCATTGAGTCCCACATCTGGCATGGACCAGCGTCAGCTGGTGGTGGCGGCAGCAGCCGTGGAAGTATTTGCCCACTTGTATTACAGCCTTGGAGAAGGTTGTGACCAAGGCAAGTTCAACACAGGTGTCACTCTTGCTGCTACTTGGAGCCTCTCCCACACCACTGAGGATTTTCTATCATGGTGCCTATTGGGCACTTGTTCATTCCCTTAGTTTTAGGAATGATTCCTGAACCATGTCACCAAGATTCTGTTCCACCTCTACCCAGGTGTATGGCTCCCTGCCTCTGCCATACCCAAGTGCCATGCAGGCCAAGTGGTAGACTACCATGGGACCCCAGAGACCCTTTTGGGGAGCAGCACAGACTTCCCCTCCTAGAAGAGGGTGAACAGTCTTGGCCCTGAAGTTCCACTTGACCCAAGACCAAAGCACCAGATGCTGGCCCCCCAGAGGGAAGGTATCTGGAGCTTAAGGCAAATGGACCCCAATTCCTTCTCTCCCGAATCTGAATAAACGGACAGCAGAGCAGCCACAGAGGGTGGAGGAGAGGGGACCAAGGAAGACTCTGAAGGTCAAGTGAGAGCAGAGGGAGGAAGTGATACTTAATGGAGAGAAATAAACAAACAGCACTGAGTCTGCTGTTCCCTGGCAGGAGGGCTGCTGCTTCTATCTTCTCTAGAAGCATGGGAGGGACTTGGAGGAAGTGTAAGCACAAAGCTTCCACAGCATCCCTATGATGCGCTATAACCTTTAGTAAAAAAAGCAGACATCATTTACACGAATGATGTGGGGGTGGAAAATCTCAGTACCAGCACCACGCAGCGCCCCCTCTTGCTCAGCAGCTCCTTCCTGGAGGACATATGAGGGACTGGGACCAGGCAAGGTCATAAGTGCTCCCCCTGCTCCAAGGGTTCCTCTGCAAAGAGAATTGTCTGCCTAGCTAAAGAGGTCACTCTTCAATCAGGGGCCGGCTGACATGTTGTGATGAACTAATGGAAAGGGCTGAAACAGGTGAGAGAACACAGGCATGGTGCTAATCCCTTAAGCATGTCTCCTTGCCAGTCTAGGCCTCGGGTAATCCGAATGTAGAAAGGGAGGAGAGGATTTGGAGCAAATGGTCTCTGGGACTCCTTTCACTTTTCTTAATCTCAGAGGTTCTCCTTTGGCCCGCCAGTCATTGACCTTCATAGTAAATTGACCTACTAATATCAGGGAATCCCTTCACTTCCTAGCTTTCTCCTTCCCTTTGTTCTCTGACATAAAAAGGGTCTGGGAGAAGACCCTCAGCTAGGGCATGAGGTAAGTTTGATAAAACTGGCTGGAGTGGCTGGGCGTGGTGGTGCATGCCTGTAATCCCAGCAATTTAGATTCCAAGTTTGAGGCCAGCCTCAGCAACTTAAGGAGGCCCTAAGCAACTTATCCAGACTGTCTGAAAATAAAAAATAAAAGGGCTGGGGAAGGCCTGAGAATATGGCTCAGTTAGTAGAGTGCTTGCCTTGCATGCACAAGGCCCTGGGTTCCATCTCCAAAGCCACAAAAACAAACAAACAAAAGGACTGGGGAATTAGCTTTGAGGTGAAATGCCCCTGGGCTCAATCCCCCACAGCAAAAGGGGAAAAAATAAAAAAGAGAACTGGCCGCCCTGCTTACACAGAATGCTGGGTGTGTCAGTCTAGCATGTTGAATTTACCTCTGTGAAAAGGAAAAATTTGGAAAGAAAAATGAAAAGAACCACTTCCTAGTAACCAAATGTGTCCTCTGCTTATGAAAAAGAGCTCGGCCCTGTTGGCTGACGGGTTGGAGGTGGGAGTGGGGAGATCATCAGGCCCTACCTGGGCTCTGGGGCCCTGGGAAGGCAGAGGCCATTTTCATCCAGCTTCAGAAGTTTCCTTTTGTGGCACGATGGTGTTAAAAATATTCCTCCCTGAAGGTGCAACCGCAGCAGAGCAGATGTCCCTGACTGAGCACTTGGGAAGAATCTATTAAAAGGAATGTAATTAGGTTGTCATCCTGGGGCCTCCGAGCCAGGCTTCCGAACGCCATCTTTGTTGAAAGTTTTCCAGACGTAAAATATTTGCAGAACCAGATTTACCAAAGAGGCTGCAAATCCCCAGTAGGAATGGGCTGCATACAAGCAGCAAAGACAAATAACAGCAGGTCAAGGTGGACCTCAAGCCCTGAGATTCTTGTTTTGGTGTCTTTCTCCTATCATGGGTCTCAGCCTCACTCCTCAACTCCCTCTCCCCACCTCCTCCACATTCCCTGTCCCCGAGTCACAGTGTACTCTTAGGGAAAATCCTCTATCAGTCATTTACCCTTTAGCAGGAATGTAAGCCAAGCTCCCTCCAAGATTTGAGATTCAGGCCTGAGCTTTAGAACCTTTCAGCAACAAAAGGCTTTGTCTTTTGTAAAAGGGCTGTCAGGCATGAGCAGAGGTGGGGGAGGGCCTTCCTAGTGACCCTGAAATGGCACCACGGGCAACCACCTACTTGCCTAAGTATAGAGAGCCTGCCCTGGTTCCTCGCTGTATTCCACCCCGTAGGCACATCTGCTGTCATCTCTCCCCTCCCTCCTGCTTGCTATCGCCTGCAGGCTCCTCTGTGCACCTGTGGGCAGCAGCCATTCAGCTATGAATGCGTCAACATTCATTGGGTGTCTCCCCAGCAAGAAGCAGTGCTGAGTGGTAGAGAGGGTGCAGGGAACATGGACAGACGAGATGCTTGTCATCATGATGGGAGACAGCAGAGATGGAAAAAGACATTCATCGGGTGATTACAAAAACCAGTGTAAAATAATAACTGTGGCAAGAGCAACAACGAAAAGGAAGTATGTGAGACTGAGAAGATGTATCAGAGAGGAGACCACCCCGTCTGGGAAGTTAAGGAAGGCTTCCCTGATGCAGAGATGACTGAGCAGGGCATGGGGGTGGTGGGGGATGGGGGTGGATATACACTCAGCACCTGCTTCCTTTAACTGCAACGGCTTGTGTAAAGACCCTGCTTGAGCTATCATGACTTCATGAGATCCTGCTCCTATTGGAATTTAGGAAACAAAGGATCGTAGTTACAAAAAAATAAAGTAAGGAAATAAAGGAGAATCAGAAACCAGGATACAAACCTGCGGTAGACAAACTTCATACAGATGGCAAAGCCAGAGAACTGACCTAGCCTCCTTTTCCTGGAGGCCTTCTTTGATATTCTGGCCTGGTTTTTACCCTTAGCAACATATCATGATTCTATCCCCACTTTAAGAAATATTTTATAGTAGAATTTCCCTTGGCTACCTAATATTGCAGAGTAGAGAAAGACACATTCCCCTCAATTAACCCCCTACTGTTGGGCATTTCGCCTGCTTCCCTTGTTTTGCGAACCTCAGTAACTCTTTAGTGAGTGAACATGCTTGCATGTCATCTTTGCTTGGTCCTTTGACTTTTGCTTGGGATAAATTCTGCCTCAGACTAACAAATTTGAGGGTCAGCTTTATTAAACACTACTTGCTGATCTTGTATACCTGATCTCTGTAGAGTTCTTTCCACTCTGCACAGGGATCCTGCTAGGTTCTCATTCATCAACTGAGCAACTCTGGAGAAAGAGATGGGAAACCCAAGGGGGCAGTGTTCTGTGCTTGTTGAGGACGGAGGTTAGGGTTGGCAGGAACGTGACAGAGAAGACCCAGTCCCCACTGACTTCTTTGTCCACATATTCTTCCCCATCAACATGGACTGAGTCTGTCTGTACTAGGGAAGGGCTCTGTCCTGGTGCTCAGTACTCAGCCTCATCTGTGTTAGATATGTCCTAAGAGTGGGAGGGGCTAGGACCTACCGCAGTGAATTCTGGGCAGAAATTGTTTTTTTTTTTTTTTTTTTTCTGGAAGGCTCAGAGCTCCCAGGAGAAATGTAGAGCGAACCAGAGAAGGTGTTAAAGGAGAGAGCCAATCCCTGCAGAGCATAAAGCCAGACAACAGAAGACCAATTGGTGGCAAAGATTTTGTTACAAATGTGTTATATGAATCATCTACTCTCAGGGCCATCAGCCACATGGAGTTAATTCTCTTTTATCCCTACTTTACCAGGATGTTTTGAAGCTGGAGTAAATAAATATATCTGCTTAAAATGGAGCTAATGAACATGAAAAAGTATATGGGAATATTCAAAAAGAAAGAAGCCCTGCCAGGCATGGTGGCACAGTCCAGGAATCCCTACTCAGGAGGCTGAGGCAGGAGGATTGAAAGTTCAAGGCCAGGGCTGGGGATGTGCACTCAAGCGGTAGTGCACTCGCCTGGCATACAGACAAAACAAAGATGTTGTGTCCGCCCATAACAAAATAAATAAATAAATATTTAAAAAGAAAAGAAAAAAAAAAGAAAGTTCAAGGCCAGCCTGGGCAATTTAGGAGATCTTGTCTCAAAATAAAAATAAGAAGGGCTGAGGATTTGCTCAGTGGGTTCAATCCCCAGGACCATGGGGATGGGAGTTGGGGGGGGGGCAGACTCAATAAGCTTACATGCTACCTTTTCTTTAATGTTTATCATCAGAGCCTAGAACTGTGCCTCCAACGTAACAGTCTGTATTTGTAAAAAGAATGAAAGAATGCATACCCATTCACTGTCCCAGACACCATTCTAGGTGCTTCATAGGCATGTTTTCACTTAGCCCTCATAAACAGCTCTCCACCATAGGGTATAAAAAATTCCCATTTTGCAGATAAGAAAGCTGAGATTCAAACTGGTTAAAGTAACTTCCAAGCATCAGATAGCTAGTCTTTTTTGTTGTTGTTATTCTCATTAGTTACTCATGATAACAGAATGCATTTCGATTCCATTGTACACAAATGGAGCGCAACTTTTCATTTCTTCGGTTATACACGATGTAGAGTCACACCATATTTGCAGTCATACATAGAGTACTGATGTTCATCTCATTCCACCATCTTTCCTGCCCTCATGCCCTTTCCCCTTCCCTTCCTCCCTTTGCCCAATCAAAGTTCATTCTCCCCACAGCCCCACCCATTATGGGTCAGATAGCTACTCTTTAACAGGATTTAAAATTGAATGGCCCTGATGTCATTTCCCTGACTCTCTGATGTCATTTCCCTGACTCTTCCCACCTGTTATATATTGCAGGAGAAAAGTTACTGTGAGATGTGCTGATGTTGCTGTACATTAAACGAGATAATCCTGTTGAAAGTGGCGCGCCTGGCATGCAGTTGGTGCTTCACAGATGTGACCTGGTATTATTATTATTATGGTGTATTTATTATTTCCTTTTTTTTTTTTAATGACCACGTTGTAAGTACCTTAAGGGCAGGGGTCATTTCTCTCTCAAGGATGGGCAGAGTAGTTGCCTAACATACCGTTTATTTTACAACGATCATAAAATGAAAGCCGAATTGCTTCCTTTAAGGAAGTGCTTTTTGCTTTTTGGGCAAAGCAAATTTGACTGCGACTGTAATGAGAAGCCAGAGTAGGCCATGACTCTCTAATGGCTTGGAACGATGCTGGTCAATAGGAAAAGGGAAGAAAAAGACATCAGGGAAAACAGAAGCAACCTGCAAACCGAACTCCTGGGGTCCTTGGATCTGATCACAGATGTCAGGCGGCCATTCTAACAGCCCCGTTCCCCTGAGCCTGCAATCTGATAGGCTCAGCATATCAGAAGTAGGCGGGGCCTCGGAGAGAATTTAGCCCATCCTCTGGCTCCACAACTTGAGGCTTGGGGCCAGGAGGTGCCAAAGACCACACGGTTCAGGAACAGATTGGTTACTGGAGAACTGTTCCTTGCCCCACCCACAGGCAATGCAGGAAAGGGACTTAGGAGTCTGACACCGGTTTTACTGGTGCTGAGCCTCAGTTCCTTCATCCACAAAATAGGATAATAGCCGGACGCGATGGCTCACTCCTGTAATCCCAGCAGCTTGGGAGGCTGAGGCAGGAGGAATACGAGTTCGAAGGCAGCCTCTGTAATTTAGCAAGGCCCTAACCAATTTAGGGAGACTCTGTTTCAAATTTTTTTGAAAAATGAAAAGGGCTGGGGGTATGGCTCAGTGGTTAAGCACCCCTGGGTTCAATCCCTAATACAAAAAAAAAAAAAAAAAAAGTTCCTTCCCTTTAGGTTGTAGCAATTCAATAAAATATGGAAAAGTGGTTAATTCAAGTACCTAACTTATTGCAAGTGCAATACAAAACAAAACAAAAAACTGATGCCTCTAGATAGCAATCTGCCTGAAAGCAGGAAGATACATATGATTCACTGAGATTGCCCTGGCACATTGATTGGTCATACAATGTTCCCTGAATGAATAAGTGCCTGAAATCCCTTCATTAATGCTTCATCTTTTCTGTCAGGCCTTGCCTGTTTGAGGCCTCTCTGGAAAATATCTAGAAGGGTTATTCATTGTTTCTTTCTTCCTTCTGGAAGGGCTTGGGACAACATGGTGGCAAGGGTACCTGAGGAGGTCAGGGGGTGGCTTTCATAATGAAGACAGCCCCTCTCTGGCATGCCTGCATCTTATTTTGGACCTTCTCCTTGCTCAAGGTGAGCAAGGACCTGCTTTGGGCTATATAAAGGATAAAAACGATGGCATTGGGCCTCTAATGAATATTTGGGAGCCGGTCAAGTTGCCTTTAGGAGTGGAGTGATGTATTCCAGTTAGAATTAGGGAAGTGATCATTTAGAGAGGGGTCAGCATCAGGGCATTAAAATTAGAGTTTGGAAGTCAGTTAGAGTTAGGATTCAGAAATTAGTTATCATAAATTTCTGAGTGAAAGCCAAAGAGCTGCTAGTGTCTAGACATGGTGGAGGCCATCAGTTAGAGCTAAAATTTAAAATGTTCTGTTCCAGAGGCCTGTCTGGGAAGAGATTCCTTTGACTGGCTCCTCAGCAGGCCTGGTGAACCTACAAATGGATCAGGTTGAGCATCTACTGCAGACCAAGTGTAAAGTATAGAATATAGAGTCCCAAAGGTGTCTAGGATATAGCCCATTTTAATGAAGCTGGGGAGACCAATGTAGGCTCAGCCCTAGCCATAGCCTAGTGACTGTGGGAAAATCAAAATCTCCTTACTTCAGCTCTCCCATCTGGCTTATTGATTGACCTAAGACCTTACAGGCTGGTTAGAAAACCAGAAATGAGGAGCTGAGGTTGTGGCTCAGTGCTAGAGTGCTTGTCTAGCATATGTGAGGCACTGGGTTCAAACCTCAGCACCACATAAGAGTAAAATAAAGATTTTGTGTCCACCTACAACTAAAAAATAAAATTTTAAAAAATCATGGAAGGAAAGGACTTTAAAGTGAACATGCTGTTTTGGTAGAATAATCAGAGTGAACCACAGGCTGTCTGGAGCCTGGCCCTCAGGGCAGGCTGATATCCTCCTCTGCTCCGCACATACCAGGTTTTCCAGCTCTTGCCACACCCACCTCATTTTCCCTGAGACCTTTTTCAACAGAGACTTGCACCTCTGAACAGGAACTGACAAAGAAGCAACTCATACAAGGTTTCCAGGCTCCTGGTACTATATTCACACATACCAGCCAGGCCCAGCTGTAGTGTGACCAATCCCATGAATCACTAGGCTAAAGCAGGACTCAACAAATATTTATCAAACAAGTGAATGAATGAATGAGAGGATAGATGAATGAGTGGCTTCAGAGAATGAGACTGCTTCCTAGTCTGGGTGCTCCCAGAGGAAGTCATCTGGGACTTTCCTAATGAGTACCCTATGAGGGAGCCACAACTTCTACCTTTCTTCCTATCCCCTGTGTCCTTTCTCCTCAGCTTTATTATGGAGGCAATCAGATTTTTGGGGGGGACCCTCTATGCTAAAGTTCCACACGACAAATAGGATAACTAGTACAAAAGAGGGTCAAGAAGTATACGCTGTGGGAGGTCAGAGCCAGAAAAACTCACTAGGGGCTGAGAAGGTCAGGGGATGCTCCCAAGGAACCAAATAGGATTTGAAGCTGTCGTTGAGGGAAGAGTAAAGATTTAGAGGCACAGAGGCAAGGGAGAAGGTATTCCTCATAGGCAAGAGTGGGTGCACAGCTCCCAGGAGGGGGCCAGTTCCAGCTCTGTTTGCTGGAGTAGATTTAGCGTAGTCCTAGAGCAGAGTCAAATAAGAGTGTGCCATGTATTGTAAAGTAGTGTAGGGGAGGAAAAATAATTTCCCCTCTACCTTTCTGAGCTCCCGCCCAGGAACTCCACAACAAAAGAAGGATTAACAAGAGAAAAACATAAGTGCAGTTGGGGGTCAGGGGTAGGTTTGTTTTGCTTGTTTGTTTTTTGGCTTGTTGTTCTGTGATGCTAGAGACTTCCTTGCACCTGCTAGGGAAGCACTCTACCACTGAGCTCCATCCCCGCCCCAGAAGTTAATTAACATGTAAGTATGGGAAATACATAGGAAAAAAAAATTGAATAAATCTCAGAGATGGCTAGAATTCCCACTTAGCATCTTCAACAAAGAACTTTAAAGCAGCACTTTAGAGAAGTGACAAGACAAAGGAAAAGGACCTTGAGTCTCTAGGGATGGCAGATTGTGGGAAGGCAAATAAATGGGAAAATAATGTTAGATAAAGGCTAGCTTGGGCTGGGGTTGTGGCTCAGAGGTAGAGCAGTCACCTAGCATGCATGAGGCACTGGGTTTGATCCTCAGCATCACATAAAAATAAAATAAAGATATTGTGTCCACCTATAACTAAAAAAATAAATATTAAAAAAAAAGGCTAGCTTGTAAAGCTTGTTATGTAGATTCCTCTGGTGCCATCTCCAGGCTGTTAAGGGTCTAAAGTTATCTTTTGTGATCCATCTTTGTTCTTCCTGGTAGAGAGGGGAAGAGGGATACCCTTGTTAATTTATGTTCTGCTTTTAGGCAAATAAGGGGAATGCAGGGAGTTTTTGTATCTGCTCCTTCTCAATTCCCTTGAGCTCAAAAACTCCTTATGCCAAAGTGGCATGTTTTGGCCTGCTCTGCTCCCCACCAGTAAGATGGGGCAATTCCATGGGGTTTTTGTTTGTGTTTTGGCTTGTTGTTCTGTTTTGGTATTAAGGATGAATACAAGGGTGTTTTCCCATTGAGCCACATCCCCAGCCCTTTTATTTTTTATTTGAGATAGGGTCTTGCTAAGTTGCTTAGGGTCTCACTGAGTTGCTGAGGCTGGCCTCCAGTTTGTGATTCTCCTGCCTTAGCCTTATAAGTCACTGGAATTGCAGGCCTGTGCCACCACACCCTATAGAGAGATTTGAATATCAGGATAAGGGATTTGGACCAAGCACTAATGAGAGTATGTCTGGAGTGGCAGGAAACTAGAGGGTATGTTTTGAGAAGGAGTGGGAAGATGGCCTGGGGAAGAGAGCGGCAGGTAAGTAGCAAGGTGAGTGGGGCAATTGGAGGTATGGGTCTTAGGCAAACAAAACACTTTCCATACCACTCATTCATTCATATACCGATGGATCCCTATCCGTCCAGTCCCTGCAGAAGTAAAAAGCCTGATGCCGTCCCTCCTTCTCTGGAGGCCCTGGGCTCTACTTCTGGCCCCAGGACAAGTAAGTCCACCCACCTAGAGCTTGGGGCAGCTAGGAACTAGGGAGAGGGCTGGGGGTGAGATCAGCTCTGGTCTCTCACCTGAGGTTTTTCCTTCTTTATAAAACCACTAATCCTACATCTACACCCACCCTGACCACCCTCTCCCACCTGCCACAGTTGGAAGGGAAGGAAGGGGTGATCTGCGGAGGGGGTGGCGCGTCCGGGGTGGCTTGAGAGCGGGGGACTAGATTGACCCTCTGATAGATACTGATGGGGCTGAGGCTGCGGTCTGGGAACAGGCAGATAGTGGCCAAGGAGCAGCCTCTGAAAGTCTTCCTGAGGTCGGGCGTAGCAGACTGCTTGATGCAGCGCTGGCTTGGAGACCCGGAGCCGGCGGCTCCTCTGCGCCCCCTGCCGCACGCCGGCTGTCACTGCACGCGGCGCCGCCCACCGGCGCTCCCCTCTCCACCTGCCTGCGGCCTCTGCGCACCTCCCCAAGAGATGGGAGGTGAGGTAGGAAATCAGGCGTTGCCCGAAATCCCCTCCCTGAGCGAGGGACTTCCCCAGTGCCTGAAATTCCACCATTGGAGATTCCATTCTCTGGAGGCGAGGAGAGGTGACGTCTTCCGCTTTTTGTGTCGGTGTGTGCATGTGAGTGTGTGTGCATGTGCGTGTGTGTTTAACTTTTTTTTTTTCCACGGTACTGAGGATTGAGCCCAGGGCACTCTATTTCTGAGCTACATCCCAGTTCTTTCTATTTATTTATTTATTTATTTATTTAAGATAGCCTCTCATTATGTTGCCCAGGATGGCCTTGAACTTGCGATCCTTCTGCCTCTGCCTCCTCCGTAGCTGAGATTACAGATCTTAATTGGTTTTTGGAAACCCAGGCTTCCAATCGGTTATTAGCCCTGAGGATTTCTTGGGAAAGGGAAGGAGCAGATAGTCAAAGCCAATCATTTCTTCCTCAGCCAGGCGTGTATGAGTGCTCATCTGCCAGGCCACACTGGAGATGACTCAGAACCAGCAGTCACACTGTCCGGACGGCTGGAGTGGTGAAAGGCTGGTTTCTACTATGGCGGTTTCTTTTTCATTAATCACTGGGTAATTGAGCCTCCCTCCTCTGGGAAGTCTTTTTGGATGAACCTCTATTACAGTCCAAGTCAGTATCTCCAAGTTTAGCAAGGCAGGTTCTGTTTCCCATGAGGTTTGTGTGGTGTCTCCACATTCCCTGCCCCGGGGAGAAGGAGGAGAGGGGAAAAAAATTAATGGGAGCAGACTCTGTTTCCTGTCTAATCAAAGACAAGTTCACACTGTCCTCAAGGGCCACTTGAATTGGTCCTACTTTACCAAGGACCTTTGTGAGCCCTCAGGAAGTCTGACCCATGGAAGTCTGTTCTCCAAAGAATACCCAGCAGGTCACCTGAGATTGTGAATGCTCTAAAATTTTAAATTAGACTGTCTCCTCTCTTCAAACCCTGGCAATGGCTTCCCATCTTCCTTGGAGTAAAAGCCGAAACTCCTCTTGGCCTGCAAGGCCCTAAGCATTCCTGCCCCTGCCACTCCTCTCTGGCCCTCCCTCCCTCCTGACGTTCCTTAAACACTAGACACACTTATACTTGATGTTTTCTCTGCCTGGAATGCTGTTTCCCCTCATGCCCACAAGACCCACTCCTTCATCTCCTTCAGGTCCTTATGTAAATGCCACCTTATCAGAGGCACTCCCCGACCATCCTGTATAAAATAATGCCCCCCACCATTCCCTGTGACCTTAGCCTTCTTGATTATTCTGGCACTTAGCACTATCTGACATATTATTATTTTTTTTTTAAAGGAGAGAGAGAGAATGAATCTTTTTTGCAGATGGACACAACCCAATGCCTTTATTTTTATGTGGTGCTGAGAATCAAACCCGGGTCCTTCCCATGCTAAGCGAGCGCTCTACTGCCGAGCCACAATCCCAGCCTTCTGACATATTATTTATTTCTACTTATTTATATGCAGACTCTATAAGAACAGTGAACTTTTATCAGTTTTGTGCAATCCCCAGCACCTCGAAAAGAGCCTGGCATATAGTCAGTGCTCAAGAAATTGGTGAAATGACTGAATGAATGTGTCAGGCACTAAGCCACATCCCTGCTCAGGCCATGAATAAGCCTAGGCTTCTTGAAGAACAGACTGGCAGACAGGCAAATCCTCACAAACCAGTGATGGGTACTGTGTCTAAATACAGATCTGTATGAGGTACACCTGGAGGCTCAAGGCAGGAGGACCTCATTCACTCTGGAAATAAGGCGAAAGCCTGAATGTGAAGTCATGGGCGGAGAAGAACCAAAAAAAAAGACATTTCATAGAGAAAACAGCAGGAGCCAAGGTGGAACTATTTGACAGATTCAGGGAGTGGCAGGTGGGCTGGCCACACCAAGCCCAGGAAGCATGGCAGGGATGGTGGGGGATAAGTTAGGAAAGACAGGTTGGGGTCATATTATGAAGGGGCTTGTTAGAATGATGGCAATTGGCTCTAAGTCTCAGATCTGTGTCAGGCCAGATTGGTAGGAGAGAAAAGGCAGATGCGTAAGTTCCACACAACAAAACACAATGGCATAACTAATACAAAAAAGGGTCAAGAAGTATACCCTGTGGGAGGTCAGAGCCAGGAAAACTCATTAGGGGCTGAGAAGGTCAGGGGATGCTCCCCAAGGAACCAAATAGGATTTGAAGAGTAGGAATGAAAGAGTAGCCCCGTCCTCCTGCTGGGAAAGACCTGGGAAAATTGCGTGCTGTCCCCAGATGGCCAGTCTGGGGCTGAGCACCTGTGGTAGCAGCCTGGTGGCCTGGCTTGCTTTCCTGGGTAAGGATCCTTCCCAGCTCCAGTGGGGCTGAGAGGCCTGGGTTACATCTCCACTGCCTTGATCACGAAGAATCCAAGTTTCAAAATGTCCTTATTTTGCAATCTGACTCAAAAGGGTGGAGAGTGGAAAAATTATAGACAGCAGCCACCAAGGGACCTTGTCTTAATATAACTGGTGACCTGGGAAACGACAGAGGCAGAAAATAATTTCCTTCTCAGATTGAGGGAATGAGAGGTCTTGTAGCAGCTGAGTCAAAATAAAGACTTCCTTCAAGGGGAGGAGAGTATTTGTGCATTTACAGGCCAGAAGATTCTTTTCTGTGCTTCCTCCCTTGTTATTTTGTCCCCACCCCACCCCCACCCCTGCACCCACCTCTGTCCTTCATCCTTCTCTCCTTTCCCACTTCTTCCACCCACCCATTCCCTTGCTCTCCTCCTCCCTCCCTTGCTCTATTTCTTCAGCTTAAGTTCCAGACAGATACTTAAAACTGTCAAAGACTTATAAAAGGGAAAAGCATAACTCTTATGCAAATATAAAAATGAACACATGTCAGTGATTTAACTCATTAATTAATGAGGGATCCAGGAAAATATTTCGACCAGTTTACAGACTCCAGACACCCTAATGTAATTTTAACCTGTCTTTCCCCACACCCCTTTTGCTGGGGATGGAATTTGGGGCCTCATGCATGCATGCTGGGCAAGTGCTCTCCCACTGAGCTACATTCCTAGCCCTATTTTATTTTTATTTATGTATTTATTTATTCATTTCTTTATGTATTTATTTTGCAATGCTAGGGATTGGCCCATGGGTGCTCTACCGCTGACCTATACTCACAGCTCTTTTTATTTTTTATTTTGAGACAGGGTCTCACTAAGTTGCCCAATCTAGCTTCCAAGTGGACAATCCTCTTGCCTCAGCCACCTGTGTAGCTGGGATTATAGGTGTGCTCCACAGCCCCCAACCTTTGTTTTTATTTGATAGAAGCCATCCTAAAGGATGAGACGTGATATCTCATTATAATTTTTATTTGCATTCTCTTAATGTTGAGTATCTTTTTGTGTGCTTGTTGGCTATTTGTATATCTTCTTTGGAGAAGTGTTGAATTAGTTCCTTTGCTCATTGTGCTATAATCTGGATTTTTTTTTTCTCTTTTGGTACTGGGGATTGAACTCAGGGGCCCTCAACCACTGAACCAAATTCCCAGTCCTGTTTTGTATTTTATTTAGAGACAGGGTCTCACTGAGTTGCTTAGCTCCTTGCTATTTGCTGAAGCTGGCTTTGAACTCTTGAGCCTCCCGCCTCAGCCTCCCAAGCTGCTGGGGTTACACCTGACCATATTTTGGATCTTAAATGCTAGCCTGTGGCACTGATGGAAGGTAATGATACTTTTGGAGGTGGGGCCTAGTGGAAGAAAGTAAGGACACTGGTAGCATGCTCCTGAAGGACATATGGATGCTGGCCCCTTTTCTTTCTCTTTGCTTCCTAGCTGCTATGAGGTAAACAGGCCTCCTCTGCCATGTGTTCCTCCCATGAGGTGCTGTGCTCCCACAGAGCCAAGTGACCATGGAGTAAAACCTCTGAAACCATGAATCAAAATAAACCTTTCCTCCTATTAAGTTGATTGTCTCAGGTATTTTGTCACAATGATAGCCGACTAACATTGGGTGTTTGGTTTTTTTGAGCTTTAGGGGTTCTGTATGTATTTTGCATATTCATCTCTAATCAGACATATGATTTACAAATTTTTTCCTCCCACTCTGTGGGTTGCCTTTTATTCTGTTGATAGTTTCAAACCTTTGACCCACAAAAGTTTTTTAATTTTGATGAAGTCCAATTTGTCTATTTTTCGTTTGTTGCCTGTCTCTTTGGTGTCATATCCAAATAGTCATTGCCAAATTAAATGCCATTAAGATTTTACTTATATTTGTTTTTCTTTTTTCTACCAATACTGACTTTCACAATTTCCCATCCTACAACTATTTCCCTGACTGCCCAACTGACACACTCTGCTGTGATTAAGTGTATATGATTAAGTCTCACTATACATTCTGCTATGATGAGTAAATCTAACTTAAACCCTATAAAAATCAGACCCCAGCCGGGCATGGTGGCGCACACCTATAATTCCTGAGGCTGAGGCAGGAGGATCATGAGTTCAAAGCCAGCCTCAGCAAAAAGTAAGGCACTAAGCAACTCAGTGAGACCCTGTCTCTAAATAAAACACAAAATAGGGCTGGGGATGTAGCTCAGGGGTTGAGTGCTCCTGTGTTCAATTCCCAGCACCCCTGTTCCCCGCAAAAAAAATCAGATCCCTATAGTAACCAGTTGCCCCTCCAGTGCTGGTCCATCGAGGTCTTTCCCTGTTTCATTTACTTTTGGTTTCAGAACCTAGGGATTCTCCACCACTGAGCTACATCGCCAGCCCTTTTTATTTTATTTTGAGATAGTACCTCACTAAATTATTGAAGCTGGCCTCAGACTTGTGATCCTCTTGTCAGTCTCCCAGATACCTTAGATTACAGGTGTGCACCACCATGCCTGGTTCCTTGCATTTTCTTCTCAGAAGTTTATAATTTTATCCCTCACATTTTTTTACATTGGGTCCACTTTGAGTTCATTTTTGTATGTAGTATTAGGTTAATGGTCCAATTTCATTCTTCTTCATGTGGATAGCCAATTTTCCCAGCATCATTTGTTCCCAGCATCTAAAGTCCAAGTACATAATTTTGTTCATTTTGAATAAATAACAATTAATGACAGTAGTTTCAACACGGTTTTTGTTTTGTTTTGTTTTGTTGGTACTAGGGACCAAACCCAGGGGTATTTTACCACTGAGCTACATCTCCAGCCCTTTTTATTTTTTTAATTTTCAGACACGGTCATGATAAATTGCCCAGGCTGGCCCGTTGAACTTGTGATACTCCTGCCTAAGCCTCTCAAGTTGCTGAGATTACAGGCGTGTGCCACTGCACCCAGCAAAGAATGTTAGCTATTACTTTTACTTTTGCGACTCTCTGATCTGACACATAGATGTGTTCTTATGCCTGGGAAGAACACGTGGCATGATTAATGGACCACGGAGGTGAAAATTGCCCCCAAATACATTCAACAGCAGTGTCTCAAGTACACCATTAGTGTGCCACGTCTCTGCCTTAAGCATTTGTTTCTTCAGATCCTATTTTAAATCTAAGGGATGTAGAGGGGAATGGGCAGCCCGAAGGAGCAACACACCAGCCCCCTCAGCCTCATCGTAGCTAAGTCTGGCTGATGCTTTCCTGCCTGGCTGCCGGCTGGCATCTAGGTTACATGGGGGTGAGGCTCAGGAGTGAAGGGTCATATGGAAGCCCAGGTCATGCAGGCTGATTGTGGCACCGGAGAGGATGAAAGTGCAGGAAGAGGACTGGCAGGTCTCCTGAGCAGAGGTGCACTGGTAAGGGCCATTTAGGGGTGGGGGTGTGTGTTCCTCCTCCTTGCCCCTCCCAGTCTTATCTGGACACATGGGCAGGCATAGCCCAGTTAATTGCAGGGAGGCCTGGGATCTAGAACCAGAACTACCTCTCAGGTGTATTGAAGTGCTACAGATCTGAACAGAGTGCCAGAAGGCGTGGCCAGGTTCAGGAAGGGTCTACAATGTGGCTCAGAGACCTGGGGTCACTTGGAAGTCAGCTCCAGAGAGTCTGCAGAGGTTGTAGAGCCTCAGCACAGAGCCCTTCCTGGGAAGACTGTCCAGACCCCTGTCCTGGGAGCTGGGTGGCAGTAGGCCCCCACTGCCAGGGAAAGGAGTGGAGCTAGGGCCTCACGTGAGAAACCAGGCCACAGAGCCAATCTGGAAGTAGAAAAGGGAGTCCGACGTTGGGCATGATAGTCGGAATATTTAATCACCAGTCTGATCAGACATCTACCAATGAAAACCAACTGAGCCTTAGAATTGGGACAGGGCTAGGTGCAGCGGCACATATCTAATCCCAGCAAGTCAGGAGGTTCAGGCACAAGGACTAATCTCAAGACCAATCTCAGCAACTTAGTAAGACCCTATCTCTAATAAAAAATAAATAAAAAGAGCTGGGGATGTAACTCAATGGTGGACCACCCTGGCTGGATTCAATCCCCAGCACTGAAAAGCAGGGGAGAAAGAACAGAAAAAACTCAGGGTGCTCAAGAACAAACTAAGCCAGGGAGCCACCATTTGCTTTCTTGTCATAGGCAGGTCCTGGGGTGTGGCAGAGGGACCAAGGAGTGTGGGTTGATATAGGGCACTCTAAGCTGTTTATCCAGTGATATCACATTTCAGTGCAGTCAACACTGTATTTCTTTAGGTTCCACATCCACAGATCCAACCAGCCATGGATAAAAAGTATTCAAGGAAATAAACTGTGCCTGTATTAAGCAGGTACAGATTTCATTTTTGACATTTTTGCATTATAATGGCTATTTACATTACATTTACATTGTATGAGGTGCCCTAAGTAACCTAGAGAGACTTTAGGTATACAGGGGATATATGTAAGTTATATACAAATTCTACTCTACTCTATTTTTTTGTTATTTTGTAAAAATATTTTTTAGTTGTCAGTGGATCTTTTATTTATTTATTGTGGTGCTGAGGATCGAACCCAGGGCCTTACACATGCCAGGCAAGCGCTCAACCACTGAGCCATGATTCTAGTCCTCTACACTATTTTATATGAGGGACTTGAGCATCTGTGGATTTTGGTATCTGAGGGAGGGTCCTAGAACCAATCTCGTGTGGAAAAAAAAAAATCATAGAATGACTGTATTATAGTAACTGGTACAACTAAAGTCATTCATTAGTGTCTGAGGCTTAGCCCCTGGTCTGTAGGACAAGGGGGTCCTGCCTTCCCTAAAGACTAGGGCCATCGGGATGGACTGAGTCAGAGCTGAGCCTGACCAGGGGACAATGGGCTTCTCATACACAACAGATGCACATGCACCCCACATTCCCTGGAAACTTTAGGGGTCCTGAGTGGGATCTTTAGGATTTCTATATCTGATTGGGATACAGGGGCTTCTTGGGGCTGGCGATAGCACCTCTATCGCTGGAGAGGTGCTGAATGGCTGCCTGCCTGAGGCACAAACACCTCCTGGGGACAAAATGCTAGAGGTATGTGAACCAGAGGGAACCAAAAGTGAAATTCTAAGGTCTGGTCAGCCTGAAGGGGCAGTTCCTAGGAAGAAGAGAGAACAAATAAGAATTGTGGGACAGGGCTAGTGCTGGGGGACAGGCACCAGAGCCTGGGGACTCTCCAGTGGTGTGTGGAGCAAAACCTATGGGTGACCTCTTGCCAGTGTTGCCAGACCCCTGAGAAAAGCTAGAGAGGGGCTGCAATCCACTTGGCCCTGTAGAGTCCATTCTGGATCAAGTCAAAGACACAGTGGTGCACGCCTATGACTCTAGCAACTTTGGAGGCTGAGGCAGGAGGATCACAAGTTTGAGGCCAGTCTCAGCAACTTAGTGGCTTGGTGAAACACTGCCTCAAGACAAAAACTAGACAGGACTGGAGATGTAGCTCAGTGGTAAAGTGCCCTTGGGTTCAACCTCCAATACAAAAAAAAAAAAAAAGAGGCCAGTCCATTCTGCCATGGGTGAGCAAACTCAAGTCCTCCCCCACTGAAAACATAAATGACTACAAACATGATTATAGATAGCAAATTCCTGATGGACAATGAAGTGATAGGAATGACTTTAAGAAAACTTGTATCCAAGGGGGCTTTGTGGAGAAGGACTTCATGGAACTCAGGAGCTCTAGTGACCTCTCTAAATTCTGCCATTTACAGGCTGGGTAACCTCATGGGTGGCACTACTTGTCTCCGGGACACATTTCCTCCACCTGTGAACTGAGGCCTTGAAAGGACCTCAAGGGTAGGGTGTCTGTTCCTCATCAGAAGAGGCAGCCTGAGTAAGTCAAGGACCCATTAGGCAGGGGTGGCTCAGGGCACATCATGGTGGGATTTAGCTTCAGTATCTGAGAAGACTGGCCAACTCTCCCCACTATTAAAAACACCAAGAGTGGAACACGCAGTGGGGGGTGGGGGGTTTTTAGAATGTCAGTCTGCCCCCAAAGATGCTCTGGTCCCAGACATGTACCAAATCCAGAAGCCAAAGGCAAAAGTATTATGAAACTAAAAAAAAAAAAAAAAAACTTCAAACTGGGTGCAGTAGCACTCACCTGTAATTGGGAGGTTGAGGCAGGAGGATCACGAGTTCAAAGAAGCCTCAGCAACTTAGCGAGGCCCTCAGCAACTTAGCAAAATCCTGTCTCTAAATAAAATATAAAAAGGGCTGGGGGTGTAGCTCAGTAGGTAGGTGCCCATGAGTTCAATCCCCAGTACCAAATTAAGAAGAAGGAGAAAAAAGGAGGGGCGGGGGGGGGGAAGGAAGGAATTTCAAGTTCACATTCTTTTCCCCTAAGGAGGTTGACTCCAAATTGTGTAGGCTTCAAACCTCACAAAACCTGGCTCTACCCCTGCCAGATGCCTGCCATTATTATGGCAGCTGGAAGACACAGATGACACCCTTTTACATCAAGAGGAGCAAGACTCAGCCAGAGACGGGCAGGCCAGCTGTGCCATGGAGGCTTGATGGCTTGACAGGTGTTTATTCTTATCTGATAAAAACAATAATTCCATCCACACCTATCCCACTTTCACCTTCCACGTTGCAGCCAGTCCTCGCCACAACCCTGTGAAAAGGACAGGTCTTACCACTTCCAACTTAGGATGAAACTGAGACTCAGAGGAGCTGAGAGGCCTGGGCAGGTTTGCAAGGCCGCCTGGAGCAGAAGCAGGACTCAAAGCCAGGAAACACAGTCAAGCCAAAGTGTTAGTGTAAAGAGAGTCACCCCTCTATCGCTGGAGAGGTGCTGAATGGCTGCCTGCCTGAGGCACAAACACCCCCTGGGGACAAAGGAAGCACACGGGGACATAAAGCACAGAATGTAAACTGGAATCATAGGGTCAGGAAAGTCCAAGAACAGTCAGGCACCATGGTGCACGCCTGTAATCCCAGGGACTCGGGAGGCTGAGGCAGGAGGATTGCAAGTTCAAAGTCAGTCTCAGCAACTTAGTCCTGCAAGTTCAAAGTCAGCCTCAGCAACTTAGGAAGACCCTGTCTCAAAATAAAAAAATAAAAAGGGTGGAGGACATAGCTCAGTGGTTAAGTATCCCTGGACTCAATCCCTAGTAACACACATATAAAAAGAAAAGTCCAATAAATTTGGGAGGGAAGGGCTTTTTACCATCTTTTTCTTTTGTCTTCCTGAACTTTGCATTCCTACTCACAACAAGTCATTTGAATCAGATCTATTTATGGTGAACATAAATACAAATGCTCAAGCACAGTGGTAATAATCTCTCTATCAGGTCCAGACTGGAAACAACTGAAGTTTTAAGGCCCCAACACACACACACACACACACACACACACAATCACATACACATATTCACAAGGCCACATAAACAAGCATGTACACACAAGCAACATGTCTCCCTGTGACACTTCCAATCTCTCAAAGTCACAACTACTTGAAAGAGGAAAATTCAGCCCCTGCCCCAAATCTGAGCCAGCTCTTTAGTGTTGGTGTTGCCTAGTGAGACAACCCCACCTGGGGAAGCTCAGGACCAAATCTAACAACCACAACAACCAAGAAGGAAAACAGCTGCAGGGCTCCTGGCCCAGATGCTTTCAGATGCTTTGTCCTAATGAGGTCACCTGGGACCCCAGCACCAGTCGGACCTGGTCTCACTGGAGAAATTACACATGTGGGTCCTCCAGGGCAGGATTCCAAACCTAGGGAGACCACTGTTGCTCTTCAGAGGAAACAGGGCTGGATTTTGAGACCTTACCTCAAAAAATGTCTATAGTCTCAATCCAGATCTCCCCAGGGGACTGAGATTCACTGGAGGGCATCTTTGAATAGTCCTATTACTTTCTGGCTTTAGCAGAACCCGGTCTTCATTCTCCTATAATATGAAAAAATGGGTTCTCCTCCACCCGCTTCCTGAATGATAGACTTTGATCATGTCCTTCACCCTTTTTTCTTTTCTCACTTTTTTTTTTGGGGGGGGGGTGTGGTACTTGGGATTGAAGGGTTTTATACATGCCAGGAAAGTGCTCTAACATTGAGCTACAACTCCAGCCCATTTTAATTTTTAAATTTTAATATGTGGTCTTCCTAAATTACCCAGGGTAGGCTCAAACCTGTGCTCCTCCTGCCTCATTCTCCTGAGGCACTGGGATAATAGGCATATACCCCCAAGCCAGACTGACTTTTGTTTGATTGACAGCTCTTGCCCTGTGGTGAGCTGGATAAACACAGGAGTTCTCATTATTGGTTGAGCAATAAAAACATGGATATTAACAGACATTGCTAATTATTTCTAGGATCTTTCTTTTTATAAAGCATAGGAGTAGATTTCTGAGGTAACCAAATAGCACCCAGTATGCACCAAATAAGGTCTTTTGTGTAAAAAAAATAAATGCCCTGCCAGCTTTCTCCTGACTTTGAGAAGAAGGAAATATTGGAGAGTCATCAGAGGAGATTAAGTGCTTCTTTCAGAAAGGAGCACAGATGCTTGAAAACAAGGGAGAAGCCAGGTATGGTGGTGCACACCTGTAATTCCAGCAACTCAGGAGGCTGATGCAGGAGGATTGCAAATTCAAAGCCAGCCTCAGCAATTTAGCGGTGCCCTAAAGAACTCAAGAGAGACCATTTCTCTAAATAAAAATATAAAAAAAAAAAAGGGGTAGAGATGTGACTCAGTGATTAAGCACCCCTGGGTTCAGTGCCTGGTACCAAAAAAAAAAGGCAGAGCTGGAACTTGGCTAGCTGACTAACAAGTGTTAACATGTTAACAGTGCAGTGTTTTTATATAAATCCAACCAAAAACATATTTTATATGACATCATCATTATAGTGTAATACAGCACTTTCAGATGTGAGGAAGTTTGGATGTTTGCTTAAAAAGCAAAAATTAACAGACTCTCAAGAAGAGTATTCAGTTGACATAGCCATTTCTACTATCTGTGTAATCTTACATAGAAGATAAGTAACTTTTCATTACCCTGGTAAAAAGCAGATTAAAATGTCTAAGATCAATTTATATCCAGACCTCTTCCTTTCATTATGCAGAATTTATTTTGCTTATTCATTTTAACAATTATATGTTCTATATATTTAAACATATAATTATATACAAAGTGACAATATTAATTAAAATTTTTAATCTTAGCTTTAAAATATAGTTAACCTTACATTACAAAACAAAGTATATACCACAACCAGCTTACTTCTTTATTGGTGTTCAAAAAAGAAAAAAGCTGGGTACAGGCCTGTAATCCCAGCTCCTCGGAGGCTGAGGCAGGAGAATCACAAATTCAAGGCCAACCTGGGCAACAGTAGCAAGACTCTGTCTCAACAACACCACTAGCAAGAAGGTCAAAATCGCTTGGTGACGCAGTGCTTTTCTCTCTACCTCTCTGTGAATTTTAGACTTCTTAAAAATATGCAGATAACCAAAGATTTCTCATTAATTAATTCACTATTCTATCACATTCGCCTCAGTCTTAAAGTCACTTGAGGATCTTGAAAAATATGCTTAAGTTGCAATTGCAAAACAACAAAATCATTGCTGATATTAGAAGTTTGCCAGAGAGATGACAATTTGAAATTTTCCACAGGCTTTGAGAGTAAGGTAACAAAATCCAAATGACTTGATACATTTATCTTAAATTCACAAGAAGCAATCCACTTCTTTTGCTTTTTAATAAATACTTTAGTTGTTATAATTCAATTTAGTTGCACACACATATTTACACTCCCACAATTTCAAATATTTTGTGGAACAATGGTCTAATCCATAAAACCAGTATAAAAAATTACAAAGTTCAAATTAGGATTTCCAAACAAAACAAAATAAGCCCAAGTCTTACCTAATGAAATGTATATTTACTTTAGACTATATGTTGTAATAGAATCAAGAAAAAGACGTATAAGTGTTTTTTCTTGTTTGTTTTTTGTGATACTGGGGATTCAACCAGGGCCTAGAACATGCTAGACAAATTACAACTGAGTACATTCCGAGCCCCATATAACTGCTTTTAAACCCAAACTACCAAAACAGTATTGTCTATGTAAGGATTTATATCTATTAGGAGTATTAGTGAATGTGGATTCAGATATAATTCCTGTTAACTTATTAAATAGAAAACATTTCATTTGCTAGGCACAGTGGTGTCACTTGCCTATAAATCTAGTTACTTGGGAGGCTGAGGCAGGAGGATCACTTGAGCCCAGAAATTTAAAGCGAGCCTAGGCAACATAGTGAGACCCCCATCTCAAAACTAAACGCCAAACCAAACCCAAACAAACAAACAAAAACAACTTCATAGAACTTCCCATACCACATTTTTTTTTTTTTTTTTTTGTTACCAGGGATGAAACCCAGTGGTCCTTAACCACTGAGCCACGTCCATTTTGAGACAAAGTCTTGCTAAGCTGCTTAGAGTCTCACTAATTTGCTGAGGCTGGCTTTGAACTCGTGATTCTCCTGCCTCAGCTTTCCAAGCAGCTGGGATTACAGGTATACATCACTATGCCCAGCTACATTTTTTTTTTTTTTTAGTTGTAGTTGGACACAAATACCTTTATTTTGTTTATTTATTGTTATGTGCTGAGGATCAAACCCAGCGTTTCACACGTGCTAGGCAAGTGCTCTACCGCTGAGCCACAACCCCAGTCCCTACATTTTTAATGCCTATATATTGAATATATATATATATATATATATTTTTTTTTTTTTAATTTTCTGTGTTGTGTGCAGGTTGGATACTGGAGATTTAATCCAGGGATAGTATACCACTTAAGCTCTACCCCAACCCCTTTTTAGTTTGAGACAGGGTCTCGCCAAGTAGCTGAGGCTGGCCGCCATTTGCCATGCTTCTGCCTCCAGCTTCCTGAGTCTCTGGGATTATAGACGAGCGTCACCATAGTGGCTTTTTTTCTGTGTTCTTAGTGTTCTGCCATTCAGGGCTTGGATCTTGAAGAGCCTCTCCCAGGCCTAGCTAATTCCTAGAAAGCAAACAACTCCCCTGCAAGGGAACTTGAATATACATACCAACCATTCCAGATCCCACACCCCCAAGCATCTCCTTTATCAAACTCACAACCCACATCAGCATTCCTTCTGCCCCTAATCACTCCAGGACAAGAACCAACTGGAAAACTAGGGAGCACTCCTGTAGCCCAGGGCCCACCAAAATTATTCAAACTATCTAATCCTAAACTTATCCAATGTACCTACCCTGCCTTACCCTTCCTATCTGTGAAGACCCCAGTAAAGGCTCTTCCTAGGCCTCCTGACCCATCTTGGTGCCTTGTGTGGCCCTGGGTGATGTGCCTTGCCTCCTGTTTCTAGGGATCTCTGAGTATAAATTCCTTGCTCCCTGACTATCATTTCTGGGTCTGCATATCTTATCATACCTGATTAAAACAAATCCTAAGTATAGTTGCAGAACAGACTACTATTAGCTTGATTTTATCCTTGTATTCTTTTTCTTTTCTTGAGATCCCTGTGAGTACAAATAGAAGATTCCTATGATCTGTTGGAAGAGATTTGAATAGGCCACTCCAAAAGTCTACCTCTTTAGCATGAGGATTATTTTGAGCTGAAGGCAATTAAGACACAGCAGACACAGGAAGAATGTTGTACATTTCCTTTGTGAAGGTAACATAAACTTCTATTTGTAAAGGATCTCCCTCTTCCATACCAGGAAGAGGAGAAATACCTTTAATCACCTTAGAAGACTTCCACTGAAGATGGCACAGACCTGAGTCTGTGCAATAAAGTTTACTTGACAACCTTATCTACTATTAGTTTCCTAAGTATATTTACCTTCCACAAGGTACTGCCCTTCAAACTCCTTTCCTTTGTCTAGTTACTTGTTCACAATTTATCACCCTTTCTTAAAATGATATATAAGCCTTGCATCTATCTACCTCTTTGGGTTTGCACTTCTTTTTTGTGTAGTCCTTGCACATAGAATTTTAAATATCAATTCAATTTATATACCTTTTCTCTTGTTAATCTGTCTTTTGTGGGCTTAATACACAAGCTCCAAGCCCAGAACCTAAGAGGGTAGAGAAAAAGTTTTTTTTCCCCTATACTCTTAATCAAGCTAACTCCAAATAAGCTAACCACAGGGTCTTGCTAAGTTGTCCACACTGACCTCAAACTTGTGATCCTCCTGCTTCAGCCTCCCAAGTAACTGGGATTACTGGTGTGTGCCACTGCACCTAGCTCCATAGAATTTCTTAAAGAAATATTGACAGATGCCTGCAAGCCTAGATTTCTACTTTGGCTTTTGATGCATCCTTGGGCTTTCTAGCACAAGTAAGGGGACCATTGTCCCTTACCTCAGAAGACATTTCAACCTCCAACCTTGTCTACCAAGTCTTTTGTCTGGACAGCACCTCTGAGTCCTAGAAGAGACATTAAACTCTTCATTGACTCTTCATTGAAAGACAATTGACTAGGTCCTTCAGTTTCCAACAGGCACCCAGACATGACCATCTTTTTGAAAAACGAAGACATGCTAGCCAAAACAGACAGATAGGTATGATCATCAGCTTTTAATGCCTATAAGCTCTGAAAATTATATGGCAGATTTGCCGTAGCTTGGCAAAAATTCACTGGTTGGTTGAAGGCACTCTAAAACAGGAAGGCCAGGCACAAAGGAAGGAAGACATAAATAATCTCATTATTTACCGGCACCAGGTCTTTGATCTCGGGGCTGTTCTCTACTGCATTTGAGTTTTTGTGAGGCCAAACTGTGAAATTGTTAAAATAATAGCAACAATCTATCATTCCTTCAAAAATCAGCTGATCTTCAGCTATTAGTAAATGTTCTGATAGCAAGTCTATTAGCAAAGTTCTCATAGGATATGAAAAAAACACAATTGTTTCTCTGTTTCATATCAAAATTTTATATAATTTTCCCTGGACAAAACATCTTTTCGAGAGAGTAGAAGCAACAACCACAATTAAGAGTTTTTTTGTTTGTGTTGTTCCTAAGAAGTGTGAAAATATCCCCAGATTATTTAAAAACAGTCCGAAATTAAAAGTGTTTATAGGCTTTGAGTTCAAAGTTCCACATTCTGAAAGCCTGGGCTACAGGAGTATTAGGAGATACATGCACCCAAAACTCATGCCCAGAGATATTTATCTCAGTGCCCTTGATCACAGTAAAGGAAAACAACAGTTTTGCAAGAGAAAAAAAATGAATTTTAATCACATACAGGTGTTTACAAAGAAATACAACTCAAAGGGGTGGATACATTTTGGATCTGATACACCATCTTAATAGGTGAAGGGGCCCAGAGCACAATTGCACATGTTTGTAATCCCAGCAGTTTAGGAGGCTGGGGCAAGAGGATTGCAACTTCAAAGCCAGCCTTAGCAATTTAGCAAGGCCCTAAGCAACTCAGTGAGACAGTCTCTACATAAAATACATAAAAATGTTAGGGAAGTGGCTCAGTGGTTAAGTACCTCTGGGTTCAATCTCCAGTACTAAAAAAATAAAAAATAAAAAAAAGTGACAGGGAGGGAAATAGGCATTTACTGAGAGTACAATGATTTCTTAGAAAAGATGAGGAGAAAGTGCACTTTTAGAAAAATGCATGACTTTTAGGAAAAATACATGGGCTCTTAGGAGAACAAATGGGGAGTATGATAGTTTTGTGATAATGTCTGCATGGTGCCAATTTATCCCCCAAGATTAGAGTTGTTTCTAGGGAAGGGCTTTGTGACTATTAAGTTTTAGGAGGGAGATTCTGCTTTCAGATAGATAAGAAATTTCAGGAACTCAAAAGCCTTTAGATCTAAATTATTTCTATGTCATAGTGACTGCCTTTTTTGGTATTGAGGATTTTTACCTAGGGTTGCTCTACTGCTGAGTTACATTCCCAGCCCTTTTAATTTTTTTTATTTTGAGGCAGTGTCTCACTAAGTTGCTGAGGCTGGCCTCCAACTTGTGAACCTCTTGCCTCAGCTTCCTAAATCACTGGGATTATAGGTAAAATGTGCCTAGAGTGGCTTATTCCAGATGCCTTAGATATTCTCAAATCTCCGGGCCTCAAAATTATCTAATAATGATGAGTGTTCTTTGTCTATGGTTGGGTGTTACAGGGATAGGTTGAAAATTTGGGAGTAAGGAAATTAAGATTGCTCTCAATGTTGAACTACATAAACCCAATGACTAATGGATCAGAGAACAGATATGCAAAGTCACTGAAAGACACTCAGCCGGTCAGCAGGATTAGACTGCAACCTAATTAAAACATATCTAAATGATGTATCTAAGGAAATTATATGTCATTTGGGAGGAGGAACTGAGTTTTACTCTCCCAAGTAATTGCATACCCTAGTCCCCAATTGCTCATCTGTAACACAGACTTTGCACAAATGTTTATGAGTTTGAATTGGAATGTACATGAACAATGTCCCCATTTACTGAACACCAGATGCCAGACATTGTGCTAGAAGTTATGAGTATGTTATCTTATTTGAGGTTCTCAAGAGCCTGATATCACCATTATTAACAAATGTTAAGTAAGACAAGTGTGTTGCCCAAAGATGGCCAGCTATCCTGTGGCAGAGATAAGACCAGTCCTGAGAATACCAGCTCACGTGCTCCACGTGGTTATTCCCAGCCCCCATTCCAGGTAGCCTGAGTGGTTTGCTCGAATTTCCCTGGCCAACACTTTTGCTTATTGTGAGAGTGAACCACAGACGTGAGAATTAAACCCCACCCTCCAGCTTCTCATTCAGGTGACCCACAGGAACATAATTACAGGGTCTTCAGCATCCAAGATCCCTAAAACCTAGGTGGTAGCACACCCAGTGTCACTGTGCAGAGAAGCTACAAGGTCCCTTGCTGAGTGCTGTTTCTGTTAAGCAACTACCTGGCGATAGAGGGAATAAGGAAATTTTTAGTTTTCTCTTTTCCCACAAAGATTCAGTAATTTTAGTCTGTGAAATAAACTGACAATAGATTAATAGGAGAAGAGTCATAACAAATTTATTAATGCACATTCACAGGGAAACATGCAAATATGAAAGTTTACCAGGCACAGTGTCATACATCTGTAATCCCATCTACTCAGGCAGCTGAGGCAGGAGGATCACAACATTGAGGCCAGCCTCAGTAATTTAGCAAGACTCTATCTTAAAATAAATAAATAAATAAATAGCTCAAAGAAGGGACCAGATGGTTGTACCTTCAATATTCTCTTCACAGGGGAGGGGGAAGTAGTGGGGAGAGCTGTAGGCAATGTTAGAGGGAGTACAAATAATTTTTAGAGAAGTGAACGAGACTGGAGAAAACAGTGGCCTTAGTCCCAGGCCACTGTTTTTGATTTTCAGTATCTTCCTGTGATATGAATTTAATTTTTCTAGATTAACAAAATTTCAATAAGAAGATTGAAGCTAGTTGTACTCTACTTTGATGGATCCTGCTTTTATCTTTTAATTTTATTATTTATTTTTTATTTGGAGACAGGGTCTCACTAAGTTGCAGAGGATGGTCTTGAATTTATGATCCTCCTGCCTCAGCTTCCCTGGTCACAGTGATTACAGGTGTGCTTTATTGTACCTGGCTATTATTTTCTTTTTTAATATATGTATATTTTTTAGTTGAACCCAGTGCCTCACACTTGCAAGGCAAGTGCTTCACCACTGAGCTTTGGCCTCAGTGGTGCTGGGAATTGAACCCAGGGTGTTGTGCATGCAAGGCAAGCACTCTACCAACTGAGCTATATCCCCAGCCCCTTATTGTTATTTTTTGAGATTGGGTCTCACTATGTTGTCCAGGCTGACCTTGAATTCCCAATTCTCTTGCCTTAGCCTCCTGAACTGGAATTACAGGTGTGTATCATCATCCTTGGCTCCTGAATTCTGTTTTTAGATAGATCTGGGAACTTTGGAAGAGAAAGATGATTAGGAAAAGAGAGGTCAGAGAGAAGGTCAGAGAGAAGCTGAGGCTGCCAAAGTACTGCACTTTGGGGTACTATTTTCTGAGCCCCAACAAAGGGAAATCATTAAACCTCTCTGGACCCAATTTTCTTATTTTAAAACGAGCACACTAGTCTAGATCATTGCCCAGCACTCCCAAGGCAAAAACCTCAGGCTGGGGTTGTGGCTCAATGGTAGAGTACTTGCCTAGCATGCATGAGGTACTGGGTTCAATCTTTAACACCACATATAAACAAATAAACAAAATAAAGACATTATGTCTATCTACAACTAAATTTTAAAAAAAATAAGGGCAAAATCCTTGGTAGGGGTAGAGGTTGTAAAGAAGAGAGCCTGAATCCTCACTGAAGTTTTTCCAAATCCAGTGATGGAGCTATTTTTAGATTTGATCAGGTTCTCTCATGAATGTTGCAGGATGGTTTTCTGGGTCAACCCCTCTCAAGTTAATTGTCATCTAATCCTTGACCAGGACAGTTGCCCTGATATAATGACAACTTTTCCCATACTAACATTGGCTATTTTGAGATTGGTTTGCCCTTATATGACTGGCTTTCAAAGACTAGTGGTAAGTACACTGAAGGAAATAGTTCTACTCTATCATGTGAGAAGTTTCTCCTCGTCTTCTATTCATGTATTCATTCAGTAATTTTCAACATACCCTATCTATCTATCTATCTATCTATCTATCATCTATCCATCCATCCATCCATCCATCCATGATGGGGATTGAACCATGGGACCTTGCACATGTTAGGCAAGTACTCTATCATTGAGCTACATCATTCAGTAATTCAGTTTCTCATTCAGTAATTTTCTTCCTTGTGTGCCTATTTTGCACTAGGAACTCTACATATAGTGGTCAGGGACTGGGGCTATAGCTCAGTGGCAGAGTGCTTGCCTAGCATGCGTGAGGCACTGGGTTCCATCCTTAACACTACATAAAAATAAACACTAAAGGCATGCTGTCCATCTACAACTACAAATAATTTTTTTTTAATACAGTGATGAGAAAGAAATAGATAGGACCCCTGCCATCAAGAGCCTATAGTCTATTGGGGAAGAATCAAATAACCACACAAAATTTTGTGGCTACTGTAACAAGTGCTATAAAGGAAAAGTGTGGGATACCCTCAGAGCCTATGATGATCAGAGAAGGCTTCTTTAGGGAGGCACTGTTTGAAATGAATTCTGAAGAATTAGGAATTAAATAGGTGCCCAAGAACAGAAAATCATTCCTTACAGAGAAGAGTATGGGCAGAGGTCTATAACAGGAGGAGTCATAAAACAAAATATAAGCTAGTACAGTAGAAAACAGAAATCAAGGAGGTGTCAGGGAGAACAAAATTTTCCCTCTATCCTCTTAGTTTTTTTTTTTTTTTTTTTTTTTGGCAAGTGGGGGGGGGCGTTGTCTGTGAATTAAACCAACAAAAACAGATTATCAAGAGAAAAAGAACCCTATGCCTATAGGAGCTTACAAAAGAATCAGCTCAAAAGCAGGTCTTAAAAATTAGAGGATTGTACACCCAGCATGGTAGGGAAAAGGGAAGAAAGAGAAAAAGGTTCTATTGGAAGACAATATGGGTTTCTAGAACAAATGGAAAATAAGGAATTTTGTGATTATGCTTGTTCATGCAGGTCTGAGTGGTCTTTAAATTTCCTTTGGTGGCCATAAAATGTCCCTGAAAGGGGATTTATGTAGATTTACTCTTAATCTCCTTCCTGGGCATGAAAGCAGCCCTGAAAAGGGAATTTATGAAGCCCCCTTTCCCAGATGTTTCTGCTTTTAATCAGATAAAGGAAGCTCTGAGAAAGCTTCTCTCTACTTCTGTTGAATCCCAGTATCTTTAGCTTCAAAGAACCAACTCTAAGAGGATCCCCACAGGGGCCTGATGCAAGGGGATGACAGAGAAGTAGCAGGGGCTACATGACAAAAGTTTCATCCTTGTCCTGAGAACAGTGGGAAGAACTGAAGTGTTTTAGGGAGGGGAACTGCAGGATGGTATTTATACTTGTTGAACTTGCATTTGAGAACTCTAGGAGTGGATGATAAATAGGCATCTGGAAGTACCAGTCTGGAGAGCTCTAAAGATCCTCATATGAGTCATCTATATGTAGATAGTAATTATAGACCAATGTATGGATAAGACTGCCCAAGGAAACAATGTATAGGAACACAATGTTCCTTCCCATCCACCTGTAAAATACCAAAAAAAAATAAATAAATTAAGAAGTTCAATTAAATTAAAATTTAAAGAGGGAGGGAGGGAGGGAGGGAGAGAGAGAGAGAGAGAGAGAGAGAGAGAGAGAGAGAGAGAGAGATAAAGTTATAGGGAAGGAAGGCCAGCTTGCAGGAAACCAGCCCATTTCTAGTTTTGCAAAGAAGACCTCTATGAAACTGTAACTATGTTGTTCATATGACTCTTTGCAAATCAGGCCTTGGAGTTGTCTCCTCATCTGAAAAATTAAAAATCTCTGCCTTGGCTACTTTAAAGAAAACTCAAATGGATCTGAAAATTCTATGAAAATACAAAGCATTATGTTTTTTTGTTATCATTGGCCAAGAAAGGAAAGAAAGTGAAGAAGAATCCATGCGTGGCAATGCATGCCAGCAATCCCAGGGACTCAGGAGGCTAAGGCAGAAGGATGGCAAGTTCAAGTTCTCCTCAGCAATTTAGCAATTCCCTAAGCAACTTAGCAAGACCCTGTTTCAAAGTAAAAAGGGATGGGGATATAGCTCAGTGGTAGAGTGCCCTTGGGTTCCATCCCTGGTACAAAAAAAAAAAAAAAAAAAAAAGAAAGAAAGAAAGAAAGTGCATACTAAGCTTCAATACCTACTCTAAAGAGCTTACAAACCAAGTATCATATAATAACCATCTTACAGGGCATTGCAAATGGGAAGTAGCCAACCTTGCTTCTGGGGACAGTCAGCAGTTGTAGTGGCACCCCCTCCTCCACAGAAAATCTTAACTAAGCTTCTCCAAAAATCTTCACCATAATTGATTTTAGGACTATAAGCAAAAGAGTCTCTACAAAAGAGTTCAATGCAGGTAAACTTCCTATTTTCCTGTTGCTCTATCTTACTTGGCCACTGGCCTGGAAGAAATCAGTACTCCAGGTGCTGATCACCCCTTTACAAACATTTATCCAGCATGGTAGTTTGTAGAAGTGTGTTTGCAAATGCAAAATGTTTAAAAAAAAAGAAAAGATCCTTTAACAAGGCCTCTGGCCTTGAGCTGGGGCTTCACAGAGATGTCTACATTTCTAAGAGGTTACCAGTTGGGCTCCTTGGTGACAGTTGGCAGGGGGAGGAAAGAAAGGGGAGAAGATGCTCTCCCCTTTTCAGGTACTGTCCTTGGGTTCATTTGCCCAGAATAGTGAAAGAAAAAGCTGCTTTTGTGTGAACTTCTGCAGGCTGTGAATTTCTGAGCCCCTGCCCTCACACGCTGGGTATGAAGTTCGGAAACGACCTGAACTCGGGGTTCAGGGGGATTGACTGATTATAATGAAAGCTTTGCCCTTTGAACCTGGCTATAGCTAAATAAACCTGCTTCCTGTTCCTATTTGGTGTCTTGCCTCGTCTGTCCCCTGCAACAAGGTTACAGTGACTGGGTGGTTGAGGACAAATTCACAGGAGAGGAGAAGTCTGAGCTTTAAAGGAAAGGCAGGGTTCTGACAGGTGCTTAGAGGAATGTCCCAGGCAGAAGGACCCACATGAGCAAAGGCAAAAGGTACAGAGGTCAAAATGAAGACAGGCAGGTTTAGGAATAGGGGCAGGACCTGCCTGAAGGGAGCAGGAGTATGTGTTGGGAGAGTGGTTGGATGGGTGGATTAGGAGCACATAATGGAAGGTATTGGTGCTGATCCTGCCAAACCCAGTGTTTGTCAACCTCAGCACTGTTAATGTTTTGGACCAGATTGTCTGTGTGTGTGTGTTTCATTTTGTTTTTGTTTTTTGGGTTTGTTTGTTTGTTTTGGTACTGGGGAATTAACCCATAGGTACTTCACCACTGAACTACAACCCCAGCTCTTTTACTCTTTTTTATTTTGAGACACATTCTCATGAAGTTGCTTAAGGCCTCACTAAATGGCCCTTCAACTTGCGATCCTCTTGCTTCAGCCTCCCCATCACTAGGATTATTATAGGCATCTGCCACTGCACCAGACCCAGACTGTCTTTTTGTGTGTGAGGTGGGGTGGTGTAGGGAGGAAAAAGGAACCTCTTGTACATTGTTAGCAGAATCCCTGTTTTCTACCTGCCTGACACCATTGGTACCCTTGCCCCTAGTTATTCGCATTCCTCCAGTTGTGACACAAAACAAAATGTCTTCAGACATTGCCAAATGTCCCCTAGGAGGAAAAATCACTCACTGGGTTGAGAACCACTGGTTTAAGGGATTGTTGTGGATGTGACCTGTGTGTGATTTTCCTGGGGTCCGCAGGTCTATTGTGAACTGACTTTGTTTTTCCATACCCCATCAGGACTTCCATGAGACTAGCCCTATGACAACAACTTGCAGACCATAGAGAAACCAAACTCCTACTGAACCTCCAGGCCCAGTTTTGGGTGGTGTCCTTATTCACGGCCCAGAGGCTTCAATGCCACTGGGGTGGGGTTGGGAAGAGAACAACAGGTCAACTATAGCAAGCCAAGAACTAACAGGGTGGGCTAGCCTCTTAGTGGAGATAAACTCCTAAAACAAATATATAAACAAAAAAAAAATAAAAAAAACTCTGAAGCAATTTAATAAGAACATTAAGAATGATAGGAAGCTGGGCAGAATGGCGCACACCTGTAAACTCAGTGGCTCAGGAGGCTGAGGCAGGAGGATCAAGAGTTTAAAGCCAGACTCAGCGAGGCGCTAAGCATCTCAGTGAGACCCTGTCTCTAAATAAAATACAAAATAGGGCTGGGGATGTGGCTCAGTGGTTGAGTGCCCCTGAGTTCAATCCCAGGAACTGCCCTCCCCACCAAAAAAGGAATGATGGGAATCCGGGCATGGTGGCAACACATCTGTAATCCCAGCAATTGAGGAGGCTGAAGCAGGAGGGCTGCAAATTCAAGGGTGGCCTCAGCAACTTAGTGAGACCCTGTCTCAAAATATAAAAAGGACTGGGTATGTAGCTCAGTAGTAAAGTACACTATGTTCCATCTCTAGTCCTCCAAACAAACAAACAAACATAAAAGCATGAGGGGAAAATGTTCTCTTTCCTTCTGAACATCAAGCCCATTAGCAATAAAATGACTCATTGTGATTGTCACTGTGATAGGCAGGAAAATGCTGTCAATTAGTCCTGGCATCAACCAGCTAGAGCCCTAGCTTAAGGCCAACTGAGATGGCCAGAGGATTATTTGCTTGCCCTCTGTACCAGGCAGGTTGTTGATAGAGGAACTCTGTGAAAATGTTTACCATTATTCTGTGTTTTCCTAATTAGAGTTTCTGGAAACATGACGTCTTCTCAGGACCTTGATATGAGAAATAGAATGTCAAGGGCTGTGGCAGGACAGAGCTGTGTGCACCTCTGTGGCCTCCCCTCCCTGCAGGCCTTTCAGCAACCTGTTCTGTTCCAACTTTATGTAGAAGGAGAAGTTTGTGAAATACCCCATGGTGCAACCTGGGAATCTTTTTAAGATTTCCTATTACTAAGCCAGGCCTTACTTACTAAGGTGGCACTATAATCCCAGAGACGCAGGAAGCTAAGGCAGGAGGATTGCAAGTTTGAGGCCAACCCAGCCAATTTAGCTACAAGACATTGTCTCAAAATTAAAAATAAATAAATACATAAACAGGGCTGGGGGTAGAGCATCTCTGGGTTTAATCCCCAGTACTAAATTAAAAAATAAATTCTTATTAGGATGTTTGAAAGTCTACATCTCCATGATCATTATCATAGCTAGTATTTCTAGAATATTTTCTACCTTTAGAGTTGTGACCAGACCCACAGCAGGTGAGGAAGCTGAGGTCTACTGATGGTAGGATTTACCAATGGTAGGTTGTTCATACAGACCGACTTTGGTCTGTATGCCTGGGGAGTCCCCTTAACTTACACATGACCTCAGTATTCAGCAGTCAGGCTAATGAAGCCTCCCTAGCCTTCACAAAACCTACCTCTGTCCATGAAGATTTATTTTAACCAGGCGTGGTGGCGCATGCCTGTAATCCCAGCAGTTTGAGAGGCTTAGGCAGGAGGATTGAGAGTTCAAAGCCAGCCTCAGTTTCTAAATAAAATACAAAATAGGGCTGGGGATGTGACTTAGAGGTTGAGTGCCCTTGAATTCAATCCCCAGTGCCTACCCTCTCCCCGCCAAAAAGTTTTGTTTTATTAAACCTGGGGACTTTGGTCTGAGTCCCCTCCCTGGCCTCCATCTATTAGCAACTGAAAATTCACTATTGTCTCCCTCTTGTTCCAAAAAGCACTGTACTTTTTTCTCTCCCTGCAATCCTTAGTGGTGGTACTGGGGATTAAACCCAAAGGTTTTCTACCACTAGGCTACCTCCCCAGCCGTTTTTATTTTTTATTTTGAGGCAGGATCTCACTAAGGTGCTGAGGTTGGCCTCAAACATGCAATCCCCTTGCCTTAGCCTCCCAAGTCACTTGGATTACAGGCCTGTGTCAACACACTGGGCTTGCACTTTTCTATAAGGAAAAAAAAAAAAGTTTTCTTCTGGTTATTCACTGTAGAAAATTAGGAAAATCCTAAAATGTGCAGGAGGGAAATAAAATCATCCCTAAATACAAAACCTTGAGAAAATTTCTGTAAACAGTTTGACATATTTCCTTCATGTGCAATGTGGTTTTCAGAGGCCTGCTTTTCCCAGCCCCTCAACCAGCTCCTGACTCTTAGGTATTGGGAGTGTTCACAGAAAAGCCCAACCAAGGAGCCACTGAGCACTCCAGACCTTCTGCCTTTACTTTCATGAGGTTTTCCCTCCAAAGGGACCATCATGACAGTATATACTATCATCCTATACCCTCAACTGAAAGTCAGAATTTTGGAGCCGAATTGTGGAGAAATTTGGAGAACTGATAACAACAATTGAAATACCCTTTCCTCACTTAACTTCTTATCCTAAGCACAATGAGATTTGGTTTGCATCTGAGCCTGGCTCCATTAGAAGGAAGACACATCACCCAAACTAGTAGGAGTATAGAGTTACAGCCCTGGTAACTATCTAGGTCATACACCACCCAGTCTAGATCTCTAGATGCTGTCCAAAAAAAAATGTAATGTGAGCCACATAGATAATTTTTAATTTTCTAGTAGCCATATACAAAAGGAAAAAAAAAGAACAAGTAAAATGACGCTTCATAACATTTTATTTAGCCCAAATATCCAAAATATTTTATCAGCATATAATCAATATTTAAAATATTAATGAGATGATGTATATTCTTTTTTTAAGTGATAAGTCTTTGAAATGTGGTGTGTATTTTACCCTCACAGCATTTCTCAGCTTGGAGCGACCACAGACCAAGTGCTTCATAACCAAAAGTGTTAGTGGCTACCATATTGGACAGTGCAGTTCCAGACCAGTTTTAGCTCCATTTGGTATCCCACAGCAGCCTCTCCAAACACATCCCCATTCTCAGGGCATTTCACAGCTGGTCTTAAATGCCTCAAATGTGGAAAAAATGGAGAAAGGATTATGTTGCATGCTGGTCAGACCCTGCCCCCAGCATACCAGTTCCCAAGAAGCCAAAGCTGATGGAGGCTCTGTGGATCCGCTGATGGTGGTGGCTTCTCAATATTCAAGCACAGATGACCCTAGGAGAGACAAGAGAAGTGAACCCCACTTCAAAACCCTTCCATTGTATATGTATACTGCATATACAAGAATGCTGGTACTCAAAAGTCAGCCACCTAGTATCAAACTTCATTTCCCACAGTTCCCTGCGAAGGACCTTAGCTAGAGCCAAGCCAAAGAAACCTGGAACCCACAAGTATGCCTTGCGTTTTCCTGCCTTTGTATCCTTATACATGCTATTTATTTCCAGCTGGAATGTTCTTACTTACTAAATTCCTACCTAATTCTGAGGCCCCAGTTCTTCACCTCCTCCCTGAAAAAAATTATTTATTTATTATTATTATTTTTTTAATTACAGTGTTGGGGATTGAACCCAGAACCTCACACGTGCTAGGCATGTGCCTTCACTGAGTTACATCCCATTCCCCCATCGCCCTAAGTCCTGAGTAAGGGATTTTGTCTTCCTCTGACTTCTACATCACAGTTCTCAGAATAACCAGGTCAGATGGTGTTAATTTCAAATATACCTTATTGGTTTTCCCCTTTAGTTTGAAAGCACCTGAAAGGCAGAGGTCAAAGTCTTACTCTGTTCCAAGTACCTTCAGGATCACCCTGAAAATGATTCCATTTTATAGGTGAGAAAACAAAGAACAAGAGTGCAAAGTAGCCCAAGTCACTCTCAGCTAAGCCCTGGGGCTTCAAGCCTCTCCCCTTTAACCAAGTCCTCCCCTGACTTGCCCTTCATTCTCTAACACGTACTGTGAACTTCTTGGACATAAATATACACCGAATTGTTTGACAATTACTTGGAGTTTTCCCAGAGCTCTAAACAGAGTGTTAGGTGATTTACTAGTCATTTAAAAATCAATGTCCTGAGCCTGTACCACCCCTACCACCGAGGACCTGGACCATTCCTGCAGGCCCAGGTGTGGCTCATTCCTGGGAATCCCACCCCTCCTGCACACAGCTCAGCTCAGGGGAGGCACCCCATCTATGCTGCTCTTCCACAAGACCAGCTTTCTTCTGTCTTGTTGTACAGTTTATGCACAGAAGACAAGAGTCTAGATAGCAGAATCAAAGTCCGTCAGGACACAAGGGAATCCTCCCTCATTTCTATCAATGCTATCAGCTTATTTGGGGCTCTTATCTCGAAGGAGGCAATTTAATCCTCCCTCATGGAATCCAAAAGTCGCATACCAATTCCCCAAGGAGCTGAGGCAATAAGAAAAGAGCAAAGTTTAGTATTACTCCTTGATAAGAGTCTTGTTTAAACAAGATCACATATAAAAGCCCATCTGATGCCCACACCCTTCTCCCCTCAGCAACCCTCTCTCCTTTCTTCTTTTGTTTGTAAGATAGCACGATTGTGCAATCTGCCGGGCTCCTGGATAGACCTAATGAAATTGCTTTCAAGCCCACAGAGGTTTCCCAGGATCCTTTGTTAGTCCCTCATTCCTGTACCTGGGGCTCCCCTGGGGATGGTGGCAGGTTTGCTCCTGGGCACTTCCCAGTGGCACAGGCTTGTTTACATTTTGAAATTAGAGCAAAGTTCAACTTTGTGGTTGGCTTCAGCACCCTAGGAGATGCGGGACCCTGGTAAAAAAAAAAAAAAGCAAACAATAGTGACCTGGGAAAAGTTCCCTCCCCAAACAGCACCACCCGGCAACATTTTGGCAACAGTTTTCTTTTTTTTTTTTTTTTTTTTTTTTTTTTTTTTTTTTTTTTTTTTTTAAATATTTATTTATTTTGAGTTCTCGGCGGACACAACACCTTTGCTTGTTTGTGGTGCTGAGGATCGAACCCGGGCCGCACGCATGCCAGGCGAGCGCGCTACCGCTTGAGCCACATCCCCAGCCGGCAACAGTTTTCTTTATGGCGAGTCTCTGGCTCCTGTACAGTGGAAACACCCAGGAATGGAAACAGCAAAGAGAAAAGGCCACTTGTGCCACTTTTTTGGTGGCCTTCCTCCACTCCTTCCCTTTTCCCACCAGAGTTGTGTTTTTTGTTTCATTTTAAGTTTCCAATAACAGAATGACCACTGCTGGTTGAGGCCCTGTTCTGCTCAAGCTCCGGGGTCAGAGCCATCCCCTCCCTTTAATGCCACAGCTCTAGGCTCAGCATTGTCCCTCAGGCCCTTCTGAAGATGGTGCCCTCAGAGGCAAAGTGGAGATAACACCATGCAACTCCAAGTTAGGAGGGTGGAATGAAGTCATGAACCCTGGCACAGCACCTACCTGCACAGGCCACGGGTTCTCAGCCCTTGATTAGGACAGGAATGTCACAGGAGATCACAGCTATGCTCAGAGGAGACCGAGCAGGCAGTGAGGCCCCTGTGGTAGACCCTGACCACATGGAGATATGGCAGATAGGACCCAGGGGAATTTTGGATGAAGCAACCAACCCCCCTACTCAGCCTGATCTGCAGGATTCCAGGCCAAGGCCCAGCAGCTGTTGGCATAAAACTCTTGTACATTCCACACCAACTGAAAGGGCTTCTGTCCCCACAAGGGAAGAACAAACAACAAAGGCAATTGTGTGTCTCCTCCTGCACCATAGGGCAGGCTTGGAGAGAGAAACTTTTTTTTTTCCCCAGGAGTCCAGATTTGCCCAGAAAGCCAAAGTCACTGATGTAGTCAAACATAACTCTGGAGGAGTGTGTTAGCTAGGTTCCCCCAGTGTGGCAGGGGACCATCACATGCAGAGCACACACACACATGCATGCACGAATCCCAACCAACCCCTCCTGCCCAATGGAGCAAAGCAGAGTCACAGATGCTACTACAAGGCAGTAACCGCCCAGCCCCCAGGAGACCTGGCTCGACCATTCACCTTCCAGTCCAGACCAGACTCCAAAGCAGCGCCCTTCTGACACTGAGGACAAATTCCTCACTCTGGAAGTGGAAGTAAAGACTGGAGGGCTGCACCCTCTGGTCCAACAGATAACAAGGCAGCTAAGACTGTCACTTTCTGATGAACACAGCTTGGCTATATCTACATATGAATATCACCTGGCTCTTGCTTCTATCAATCATAACCGATTTATAGAGAAGCAATCTCGCTGCTTCTCTCCCAAAGTGCAAAAGTTCATTTTTCCTTTTTCCATCCTTTGCCTATTTCTTATTTCTTATACGGGTGCCCAGTTGAATTCAGCCAGCCAGGATCCAGGAAGGGTTCCTGGGCAAGGCTGCTAGAAACTGAATGGCAGCCATAAGGGACTATAATACCACCTGTGCAAGGGAATAATACCTTCCTGGAGGAAGGGAACTAATGGAATTCAATTGGGACTCTCCTGTTCCTTTTGAATCAAGGCCAACTGTCTTTTTTAGCTTTTAATAAGATGGAGATATTGAGACAAAAGGTTTCTTCCATCTTCCTTTAAACCTGGATTTGAATAAAACCAGCATTTATTTTTTTTTAAAAAATTCCTACTAATTTGACACCAAAGTCTGTGGAGGAAGAGCAGTGTAACCTGACCTCTGACCCCAAATGAGAAAGTACTGCCCAGTAACACAGAGGGTCCTACAACCCACCATGGGTCACACTGTGCTTTGTCTTTTCAGGCCTTACAGCCGACACATTCATGAAGCATGATAGGCAGCATCAAAAACCTATTTTCAAGAAATCTATTCCAGGGTGCCTTCAAGCTCATGTCACTCATAGCCTGAGAGCCTGAAACTCCAGACCACCCACAGAAGAGAAATTACAACGAAGAAATCACTCCAATTGGGGAAATATAGATCTCCTCTTGCCATTTTCTCCCTCCTTATCTTCTCTTTTCTTTTCTACTTGCCATGCTAGGGAGGCGGAGGGTTTGGAAGTCAAAATGTGCTAGATGAAGCTGGGCACAGTGGCACACACCTCTAATCTCAGCAATCTGGGAGGCTGAGGCCAGACATTGCAAGTTTAAGATCACCTAGGCAATGTAGCAAAACCCTGACTCAAAATTTAAAAAGTAAAAAAAAAAAAAAAAAAAGACTGAGCACTGTGGTGCACACCTATAAGCCCAGCGGCTCAGGAGCCTGAGGCAGGTGGATCACGAGTTCAAAGCCAGCGTCAGCAAAAGTGAGGCACTAAGCAACTTAGTAAGACCTTGTCTCTAAATAAAATACAAAATAGGTCTGGGGATGTAGCTCAGTGCTTGAGTGCCCCTGAGTTCAATCCCCCATACCCCCCCCAAAAAAAAGGGGAGGGTGGTGGGAATGTACCTCAGTGGTAAAGTGCTCATGGGTTCAATCCCCAGTACAAAATATGTAAATAAAAATTTAAAAATCTGTTAGAGGAAAAAGATGTTCTCTTGAAATGAAATAACTATACATTGTGTTATTGAATGGAATAACCCAACTCAATTCTCCTGCAGTCTTGGCTGCCAGCACACTCAGTGTGCCATTTGGAGATCCGTTATAGTAACTGGTACATTTCCAGTGCATCCTAACAGATGTCTGAGCTAGCCTCAGCTTTTAGGCCTTGTATCTTATTGTGTCCCAAGTTTAAATATCAGAGGTGATCTTTGTGTTGTGCAAAAAACCTTTCATGGACAAGGGACTTGGGAAATCGAAGAATCATTCCTGGTTCTGCCCGCAATTGACCCATCCACCTTGACCAAGACATCACCCTCGATAAGCTTCCATTTCCTTGTTTTTGAGACTTAACAAGTCTCTCAAACCTGCCCTTTAAGAGAATCACCCAGGGAGCTCTTAAATACACAGAGTCTCAGAGCCCTCCTCTGGACAGGGGTGGAGTTTACCTTTAAACGAAGCAGTCCAGTGGATTCCTATCATCTGGCAAGTTTAGAAACCACTAACAGGCTCCAGTTGTGGCTCAGCGGTGGAGCACTTGCCTGGCATGTGTGCAGCACTGGTTCAATTCTCAGTACCACATATAAATAATTTAATAAAATGAAGGTCCATCAACAACTAAAAATATATATTAAAAAATTAAAACAACAATAACAACAAAAGGAACTACTAACAACAAATGGTTGCTAAAGCCCCAGGCTATGCTAGGATCTATAAGTTATATAAATAATCTTATAGAAAAGAGATAGAATTTATTAGTAATTTTGAAATTATAGATCTTGCATTTACTGAATATAGTTTATTATGCTTCTCAATTTTCATTTGTTAACACATGAGGGACACACTTTGTATTGCCCTTTGTAAAATGAGAAACCTAGCTCAGATTCCTGTGGCTTTCTACAAAGGCCAGGCCCTTCCCTCTCCTGCTGCAGACCTCTGCTGTTTTAGGAGTTCAACAAATGTTTCCCCAGACACCGGCCTGCCTCACCTCACCACCCTCCCCTGGGCATTGACTCCAGTTTCTCCTTATTGGGGAGGCCTTTCAAGGGGCTAAGATCACAGCTCCTTCTCCCTATCCACCACCTTCCTCCCCCACATCATTTTTCTTTTAACATTCATCACTAGCTAACATACTGAATATTTTATTTATCTATCTTGTTTGTTATCTGTTCCCCCACCAGGGCATAAGCTCCTCAAGGACAAAGATTTTTGTCTGTTTGGTCCCAGCTAGAGCCTCACAGCCTGAGCTGGAACATAGTAGATACTCAATAACATTAGTTACTCAACCCAGGAGATGCTTGCTTTCCAAATGAATGAGTAAACAAACTTCTAGGAAAGTGCCCCATGTTGGAGCCCTTGGAAAAGACCATCTGAGCCTAAGCCAGGCTCAGCCTTGTGGCCACTGTGCTCCTCAATGTGCTCACTGGTGACTCCACACCCTGGTCAAAGCTCACCCCTGGAGGCCCCAGGCTAACTGTCCTCTTACCCTATCTGCTCTCCCTCCCTTTCCACAAGGATGCAATGAGAACCTGGTTACCTTCACTTCAGTATGAACATTTGCCTAAGAACAAAATTTTCTCCTTAAGAAGAGGAGAGGGCTGGGGATATAGCTCATTGGTAGAGCACATGCCTAGCATACCTGAGGCCCTGGCTGGGTTCAGTCCCCAGCACAGCAAAACCAATAAATTAATTGCATTAAAAAAAAGGAGGGGGCGGGATTGCTACTAGGATCCACTGCTCACCAAATAGGATAAAATAGGAAGAACAAGAGGACCACAAGAGAGGTAAGATTAACTTGGATCTTTTGCATAGGGGCCCAAAGAAACTAGTTCAGGTACTGTGGCTCTTCTACCTCCACTGGTTCTATGTTTTAGTATAAAGGAGAAGGTGAACTAGGGGGGAAAATGATACTGCAAAAAATATAGAACAAACAAGTAAACAAAAAGGATAGCGATAGTTAATACACAGAATGCCTAGTAGTACCAGGTATTGTTCTAACATTTATTAACTGATTTCATCTCAGCACAACCTGTAGAAACAAAAATCTGCCCTGTTCCCTAAATCAGTAAGTAGTTCACATACCATGCTTAGGCAAAACAAAAACCAAAAACATTTTACACCTAAGAAAAAACAGAATTAACTTAGCAAGGCCCTAAGCAACTCAACAATACCCTGTCTCAAAATAAAATATAAAAAAAGGGCTGGGGATGTGGCTCAGTGGTTAAGCATCCCTAGGTTCAATCCCTGGGTATGAAAAAAGAAAGAAAGAAAAACCAAAATTAGGAGTTTCAGCTTTGACTCTTTCCTGGGAACCTGGGCTCCTGATCAGAAACAATTCTAGGCCTGATTTTTGTTATGTTGATATATAAAGATGTCATGGTTAGACCAGAGACCCTGCACCTGCTTTAAGAAAATGTAGGCCCAACTCCAACATATCAGCTCAGGCACTGACTTCTTTAACAAAGACTCCTAAAGTGAAAGAAGTAAAATTTTAAAAAAAATCAACAAAAGGGATAGCATCAAACTAAAAAAGCTTCTGTACAAAAAGGAAACAAACAAGAATGTGAAGAGAGAGCCTACTGAATAGGAGACTATCTTTATCACCTGCTGCTCATATAGGCATTAATATCCAAGATATACAAAGAACTCAAAAAACCTAACACCAAAACAACACCAAATAACCCTGCCTGGAATGGTGGCACATGCCTGTAATCCCAGTGGCTCCAGAGACTGAGGCAGAAGAATGGTGATTCCAAAGCCAGCCTCAGCAATTTAGTGAGGCCCTAGATAACTCAGTGAGACCCTGTATCTAAATAAAACACAAAATTGGGCTGGGAAGGTGGCTCCGTGGTAGAAAGCCCCCGAGTTCAATCTCTGGTACCTAAAACAAACAAACAAACAAACAAAAACAAATAACCCAATCAATAAATGGGCAAAAGAAATAAATAGACACTTCTCAAAAGAAAAAATGTCAATGGTCAACAAACATGAAAAAATGTTCAACATCTCTAGCAATTAGAGAAATGCAAATTAAATCTATACTGAGATTCTATCTCACTCCAGTCAGAATGATATTTTTCAAGAGTAACAATAAACATAGGCAAGGATGTGGGGGAAAATGATCACTCATACATTGCTGGTGGGACTGCAAATTGGTGTAACCATTCTGGAAAGCGGTATGGAGATTCCTCAAAAAACTAGGGATGGAACCAACATTTGACCCAGTTTCCCACACCTTGCCAAAGGATTTAAAATCAGCAGCCACATCAATGTTTATAGCAGCACAATTCACAATAGCTAAGCTATGGAGCCAACTTAGGTGCCCTTTAACAGATGAATGGGTAAAGAAAGCATATACACAATGGAGTATTACTCAGACATTAAGAATGACTTTATGACTATTGCTAGTAAATGGATGAATCTGAAGATTATCATGCTTAGTGAAATAAGCCAATCCCCAAAACCTAAGGTCGAATGTTTTCTCTGCTTTGTGGAAAGCTAACCTACAATAAGTGGGGTGGGGCAGGAGGAGAACCATTGAAGTTCAATGGAGTAGACAAAGGGGAAAGGAAGGGAGGAAGGATGGGAAAAAGAAAGACAGTGGAATGAATTGACACAACTTTCCTGTCTACATCTATGAATACACCACAGTGAATATCTCACCATCATGTACATCCACAAGAAATGAATTTTTAAAAAATAACTATGGGTAAATGGCAGAAAGGAAGAGATGAGATTAGGGGGAGAGAAGGAGAAGGAGGGGTACTGGGGACTGAATTAGAATGAGATATATTGCATGCTTTCATAATTATGTCAAAATGAATCCTACTGTCATGTATGACTAAAAAAAAACAATAAAAAATAAAAAGATGTGTATGGTCTTCAAGGTACGATAATCACATGAGAAGTTATAGCTTTTCCACGAGAAGAGCAGCTAGTATAGCAGCGACTAGCAGTGGTTTTTAGTTTCCTAGTTGCAATAACAAACAACCACAAACTTGGCAGCTTGAAACAACAGAATGTATTGTCTCAGAGTTCTGGAGTCACAAGTCCAAAACCAAGTTGTCAGGCGGGACCTGTCCCCTGGATGCTCTAGGGGAGAATCCTTCCTTGTCTCTTTCAGCGGATGGTGGCTGCATCGCACCAACCTCTGCCTCCATTGGCTCCTGGCCTTCTCTGTCTCCCTTGTTCTGTTGTCTCTTTTATATAAGACACTTCTCATTGGATTTGGGGCCCACTATGATAATCCAGGGTCACCTCATTTTGAGATCCTTAATTACATGTGCAAAGGCCCTTTTTCCAAGCCAAGTCCCACAGTCATAGGGGTTTAGAGTTAGGGCACCCACATATCTTTTGGGGACCACCATTATTCAACCCACCATAGCAGCTTTGGTAATTTGACCTATTTGTCAGTTTTAAATGCTACTGTTATATTTTTGTATTTGGAGAGTCAGCCCCGAAGTCTGACTCTTTTGCACTCTCTACAAATAAATTTTTTCCTGTCCTTTTCAAAATCTTCTGTTTCTGGTTTCTTTGACAAGTCTGTGATATTTAAAAAATCTGGTGCCATGATTATTAGCGATGAGGAGACTGAGGCACAGAGTGAGGGATTACCCGTGAATTACTTGAATCCACCCAGGCAGTCTGCCCCAGAAACAGTGGCACACGCACACCCGCAACTTAGCCACTCAAAAGGGAGACAGCATTAGCCTTTTTTTTTTTTTAATTATTGTAATTGTCCGTGGACCTTTATTTTATTTATTTGTATGTGGTGCCGAGAATCAAACTCAGTGCCTCACACAGGCTAGGCAAGTGCTCTACCACTTAGCCACAACCCCAGCCTATGGACATTTAAACTTCCACTCTTTTCCCTTGACACATGTAGACTGGTGTTACTTTTACAGACTAAAAGTCAAGCTGCCTCCATTTCACTACAGACTCTTCAACCTGGTTTTCAGTGGCTGATCGTCCCTCTACAGATGTGCACGACGGCGTGTTATAGTCTTACACCTTTCCAGTCAGCACACTTACTTGTGCACGGTGCTTCTGTGTTCGTGAAGAGAGCTGGAAAGGCCAGGCTTTCTGTCCTTCAAGACTACCTGGCCATGGGCTGGGGTGTGGTTCAGCGGCACTTGCCGGTGCTTGCCTGGTGCTTGCCTGGTGCTCATTCATAACTTCAGGCAGTGATCACAGCCCCCTCTGGTCCATTCCTTGCCTTCCTGAAAGTCCAGGTGAATGCTGGATTTCAGCAGTCCTTTAGCCGCATGCCCTTGAGCAATAAACAGCAAGAACAATTAAGGGACTCACCCGACTGAAATCTAACTGGCAAAGAAAGAACTGGACCTGTACTTTCACCTGAGACATTGAGGAACTGCAAATGGGAAAGGCAGGGGAGACCCCAGAGAGATGAGGCCCAGGGGCTGCTGGAGAAACTCAGGCAGCTTCAAAGCTCTCCAGGGCAAGGACGGGAATCTCAAGGGCATCACCCAGCCTGGCGTGTGCCCTCCTGAAACCCAGAAGTGCTGGGAGCTGTTTTGTAAACCCAGTTGGGAAATAAAAACTGAAAACCAAGCAGGAGCCCTGCAGCTACAGATATTGAACTTCCTGAAAGGTAACAGGGGCCCCTCAGAATATCGATGCAACTGAACCACATGACTCGGAGGTACTTTGTCCCCCTTAGCCTTCCCACCCCACCTCCTCTGTGCCCACCTGACTTTCTTACACCTGGCTCCCTGCTTTCTATGCTTCCTCCCTTCCACCAGCATCCTGCCCTCATCCCATTCCTAGTTATTGAAGATCTATTGGAAAGACTGCAGACTTGAGAATCAGATCTGGATCCAATTCCCACTAACTGAATTTGGGCTTCAGTTTCCTCATCTATAAAATGGGGCTATGTAGCTGATATGAAAAAACCTGGCTGATAGGGTTGCTGTGATAATTATTGAAATTAAGCAAAAATATTCATAGAGTAATAGGCATAGAGTAGGTATTCAATAAATGCAGGTTCTAAGTTGGGCATAGTGGTACATACCTATAATACTTAGAAAACTGAACAATTTAGTAAGATCCTGTCTCAAAATTTTAAAAGGGCTGGGATATGCTGGGGTTGTGGCTCAGTGGTAAAGCATTCGCCTAGCATGTGTGAGGCTCTGGGTTTGATCCCCAGTACTAGGGTGGGGGGATAAAAAAATACACACACACACCTACATACTACCATTTTTCTCTCCAGAACAGTCCTGCTTTCATTTAATTTAATTTTTTTTCTTTTTTGTAGTTAAAAAATGTCTTTTATTGGGAGAAAAAGAAAAACAAAATAAGATGGCCATGCTATATTTATGTCCCTTTTCCTTGCCACTCATATTTATTTTTTTAAATTTTTATTTGTTATTAGATATTACCTCTTGCAAGCTCTCCTTTTATTTTCTTTCTCTTTTTTAATTTAAGTCTTATTCAGTCCTATTATAAAGTTGAATCGTATCTCCCTTTTACCATGTGTCTGGGTATTTTCACTTTTTATTAAATTAACTTTCTATATGATTAGAGCTTGGGCAGAAAATCAATAGTTGAAGGCAGGCCTATTTTTAAAATAAATATATTTTTAAATGGTTTCCTTTTGAAAAATCAGTATGTTAAGAGTCTTTTTTTAAAAAAAGTCTTAAAACACCATTGTTTAAAATAATTGAACAAATAAAATTTCCTTTGAGATACACAGTTTTCAAATTATATTTTCATATTATTTTGGCTCTCAGTTTTTTATTGTCCTTCTCATTCTTCATATGTTTAGTTTAATTAATTACCTGCACTTATCTTTCTTCCTAGTTTTTCTAATGCTAATGTTATTTCTTATAACTCCGAGATGAGGTAAAATAATGCCTTTTAGAAGAATGTTTAATAGAAAATTAAAATAGCTCTTACTACAAAAGCAATGTTAATTTGCTGAAAACCCAGAGAAGTTAAAAAAAACATAAAACACACACAACCAACCATCTGCCCATTTATGGTAACAGCCACTTGTTACATAGTATAAGCCAGGCAGGGAACTCAACCCATTGTGTGCATTTTAGAAACATTTAATCCTCATAACCCTATAAAACAGGTATTATATAATCTTCACCTAACAGATGATTACACAAGGTCTTGGAGAGGTTATATCCTACCTAAGTTCTGACAGCCAGTAACGAGCAGAGAGGGATTTACACCCAGGTTTCTCAACTTGGACTTCAGGAAGAAGAGAGTGCATTTGAAAGCTGGGGAACTCTTCCCAGGGTCCCAGAGTCTCAGGCTTGTAGCTGCCTCCCACATAAGAGGTTCTTCCTGGCTGGCCAGCCCCTGGCCAGTTGCACCTGCCCACATGCTTTTGCAGCCCTGTAGGGGCTACTACAAGGCTTGAAAGGAGCCCTGGATCTCAAGGCTGCTTGACATAGGAGCCAGAGATTTCACCCTATCCCTAATTCGCAGGGTGATTATGAGCAGTCAATTAAGGGAACAATAGCAATCAGTTTTCCTGTGATTCTGAAGGAGATAAAGAACACAAGGCCACCCAAATAGTTTGAATGCCATATAATATAGAATATAATGCTACTGAGCTAACTAGAGGCAAGAATGATCTGTATATATGGTGCTTATAATATTTAAAGGCCATTTGACAACTTTGGCTTTTGAGAACACCAACAAGCAGAACAATCAGCCCGCCAGGATCTTTAGTCATGTTCGGGAATAGGCAAATGAATGTTGATCAGAAAATTTACCTGGCATGCAAACCCAGAGCAGGTAGGCTCCATGTGGCAGTGGATAGAGGAAGCTGGAACCCAGAGGTGGGGCTCAGAGTGGGGTGGAGCCAGGGGAGTTCAGGCTGAGGGCGAATCCCCACTTCTTATCCAACCTTTCTTGAAAGAGGCTGAGCTCCAAGATCCTGGTCTATCTGGTTTGGAGAGTTTTTGAAACCAGGGAGACAACTCATAGCTTTTGCCTAAGGGTCATTTACATCTCTTTAGACCTCAAAAAAAAAAAAAAAAAAAAAAAAGGAAAGAAAGAAAGCTGAGAACTGGGTGGAGAAATTGGGCCCAGACTGCTCTTGGGAGCTCAAAACCAAGGGGCTGGGTCCCACAGATTTCTGAGTACCATCATTCCTACTAGTCCAAAGCCTGCAAACTCAAGCCACTGCCTCATGACTTTGTTGGTCTAATGCCCTGTGGTTCGAAACAGCCAACGGCTACTGCAATAGGAAGAAGAAAACCATGTGTGCTATTTTTAAGACAATGCCATCTCTGTTTCAGATGATAATACCCTGAAATGACCTGCCTACAGCTTCTCATGTGCTCCATCAATCATTATAGACGAGATATTATTCCTGGAGACACCACTGAAGACCTAAAGCGTGGTTGAACCTATGGGAACACCCAGAGGAGCCTAACTTTGTCCCCACCCTCAAGGAATTTAGCATCTAGGAGTTTAGGTGGTGTTTATTTTCCTTGGGGTTCACCATGGGCACAGGAGAAAGGTAGTCTTGGAAATGCCTTCCTTGGTGTCAGCTTGAGCAAAATAACACCCCGGTGACATTTGCTGATGACTGGAGATGTTTAGTCAGCCAGGTAGGATACCGTACGGGGTGTGATCATGCGCGCACTGCCCTTGGTAGGCTGTGTTGTACTTGTATGTCTGCAAGGGCTGAGGAAGGGGGGGGGCATTAACAGTGAGCCCCTATGTGCCACTATGGTCCAGCACCGTGGCAAGAGCTCCACAGGTGTAGATCTTCCTCATAAACAGTGCAGTGGCAGGCGGTATGCCCCCCCCCTCTTTGGGGGAGGACGAACTCCAAGGTGGGCTGAACCTCCTGGCTTTGGCAGCTGGAGGTGACAGTGCCCTGTGAACACGTGGGGGAAGAAATAAGGCAGCTCAGCAGGTGCCGGCTTGTGAAAGACCTGGCACTGGCTAAGGAGTGGGACTTTCCCCTGGAAGGCACAGGGTGCCATTGAGGGACAGCAGCAAGAGCCATCTGATCAGATCTGGCAGCTGGATGAGGGCTGGGGACAACAGAATGAGGTGGAAAAGAGGGCTCTGGAAGGGCAGATCTGTTATCCCTCCTTTCTCCCCACACATGCAGAATTACCGTCTCTGAAGTCAAAACTGGCAGTTTAATAACCCATTTTAAAAATTTGAGACCCAATTTGAGACCCAAGTCAGCAGCTCCCATGTTAATTTGGATAATCAAAAGTTGGCTACATTTGTGCTTTGGGTACAGCCCTGGCAGGTGGTTTTAGACAGACAAGCTCAAAAAGATGTGCCATTGAAAAACCAGCCTCTACCTCAGAGCAAAGCCTGTCCAAGGAAAGGACATGACCTTTGTCCTTGAAAGACCCACAGAGCACTCCTAGGCACATTCCCACCCTGCTAAGTTGTTTATCTACAAATAACAGGAGAGATCTGCTGCACCAGGTGTCCCTGACTCAGTCAGGCTAGGTGGGGATCCAGAGCAGCCCCCTAGCAGCCACCAATCAGCATGAGACTGGGAAATACCTGGGATGCCAGATGACCCTCCCAGTGGTTTATGGTGGTTGATAACGTGTTGGGAAACCATGTAATTCAGCATGAACACCCCTCTTGGCTTAAACCAATCAGTTCAAATGAATACCCCTTTTGTACTGACCAATCACCCCTACCCAACTTGTTCCCGCCAGTGAATGTGCTAATCATGTTTTAGAGTTGTTATTTGATTTTCCCACGGTGTGTGATGATTTGCTAAGATATGCTATGATGTATGTGGGGGTCCCTGCCTTCTCCAAAGAATGTATAAAACTGCTGCAAACCCTGGGCTCGGGGCCTCTCAGCGCCACCAGTTGCTGTGTGCACGAGGAGGACCGAGCTAGCTCGCAATAAACACCTCTTTGCTGCTTACATCGATCTTGGTCTCTGGTGGTCTTTTGGGGATCCTGAATTCGAGCATAACACCATCATGACAGAGAGCAGGGGGAAGCACTGGGTTTGGGATTTAGGCAGATCTGAGCCTGAATTTAGGCTTAGCCATGTACTAATCATGAAAACTTCATTGAATCTCTGAGATCCTCTTTACTTCAATTTTAAAATAGGGTTTATCACAACATGGTTGTTGAATTAGAGATTCTAAAGGGCGAACACACTGTTAGCGTTCAATAAATGCTAGTTAGTGTCATCACCGGGACCTGTCTGCCCCACGGTGATGGCTGCGGCCAGCTGAGTCTTCCTTGTGGAGCAACACTGCCCCTCAGTGGCTTAACACAGAACTACATGTGTTCAGGGCGCTCCTGCCTCACCCCTCATCCCCAAGGGTGGAAGAATCAAAACTGCAAGGCTCAAAGCACTCCTCATAAAAGTTCAAGCTCTTTTCTGGTCAGCAGGTGACAAATACTTTGTCATCAGCACTGAAGAACCTCAAGCCAGTGGGTAATCAACCTTGGACTAGGAAGAAAATCCAGTCTTGAGCAACCAGGAAAAGCTTTCTAACCTCCAACCCACCTCATTCCCCAGAACCGTGCTGCAAGTTGAAAGCAAAATGCCAGCCATACAGCCAGGCAGCCCTCAAAGCCGTGTAACACTTAGAGGGCACCCCCCCTCCCAGGTCTCTGGCACTATGTGAGGCTACAGATAGAATGGCCAGTAAAAATAAAGCCATCTAGTTGGGAGAAGGACATTAATCAAGTAATCATCCAGATACATAATTGCAGACTGTAACAAAGATCTGAAGGAAAGTTCAGATGGTGACTCCACCAGGACAGGTTCCTTGGTGCTCCCATGGGCCTCATGAGCACCTGCTGGCCCCAGGTCCTGGCTCTGGACCCTGCATACAGAGGATATCTTTAAATGCTTACCATTTTCAGAGGTGGGCTGATGTGGCTCTGAGCTAGCCACCCATCTAGTTGGTACATAGGAATCAGGAAAGTCATGAAAGAATGAATAGCCCTGCTCAGAAGCAGAATCATCTTCTTCAAAGGCCCTGGGGCTGGGATCCCATGGGAGTATCTTTGAGAAAATGTGGCTGGTACCCAGAAATCACTACAGCAGTAGCAGGGGCCAGGCCTGTAGGCTCTGGAGGCCATCATCAGGAGCATGCATGGTCTTCAAGCTAATCACAGTGGGAAGCCACATTCAGGGCTTCTACTTTCCCGCCATCCTCCCTTTCCCTCCAAGGAGAAGCCTCCCCTTTCTGCCTCCCTCTGATCCACTGCTCAGGGTGCCCCCATCAAAAGTTTTCTGAACTTCAGCCTTTTTCCCATCCTCCTTTATAGCACTGTTTCAAATTGGGTCTGAGTTGATTGTCGCTTTTCCTTCCTCCCTTTCTTCAAAATAATAATGTTAAAAAAAAACAAAAACACTCTGGCATCAAAACTCCACTCTCACTTCTAATCTGCAAAGCTTCCTTACCAGCCCTGGGTGTCCATCCCTGTGCCAGCCCAGGCCTAAGGAGGAGAGGAAGGCACGCTCCCTCTTGCCTTCAAGGGGCTTCGCGCCTGCTTGATTCCTCTGGGCGGGCTGCACCGGGGTTCTGAGCCCAGTCAATGGAAACACTTGTGAATGTTCCTTCTCTCTGTGAACTCGGGTCCTGACCCAGGAACCAAAACAGTGGACAGCCAGTTCATCCCACAAATGGTTTGAAGTATGTCAGGAAAGACCACTGGACCTGGAGTCACCACTGAGCCACATCCCCAGTCCTTTTTATTTTTTGAGACAGGGTATCACTAAGTTTCTGGGGCTGGCCTCAAGCTTGCAATCCTCCTGCTTCAGCCTCCCAGGTTGCTGGGATTACAGGTGTGTGTCACTGCACCTGGCTTGGTCCTGCCATTTTTAAAGTTACGTGTCTTTAAACAAGTCTTGGCTTCTCTTTTTTCCTGAATAGACTGGGGGTGAATAAGACTCTCCCTGTGTACCTTGCAGAGGGTTTGTGAGGATCAAGTGAGTCAACACTGTGGTCCCCAGGTAGGGATCCTTAAATAGGAGCCCCCTACAAAGATCCCTTCACCAGCACACAGTGAGATGAGGAGAATGAGGACAATGGAGGGAGGCTTCTGCAAAGGTAAGTTTATTGACGTTAAAGGACTAAACTTCAAGAGCTTTGTAATGTTTTAAACAACCAATAATAAAAAAAAGAGAGAAAAAAATATATTGAAAGAAAAAAAAAATAAAATAAAGGACTGAACTTCCCTCCAAAAGTGTGTCTTTCTTGGTGTTTATTTGCATTGAAATTAAACCCATGAAATTAATTATATTGTGAAATTACTAAATTATACAATTATAAAATAATATTTATTTACATTTATGAAACAGTGATGTTAGAAGTTTTTTTTTTTAATTTAAAGATTATGCTGGGCTCAGTGCACAGGTGCACGCCTAGGTGCACGCCTACAATTTCAGTGACTCGGGAGGCTGAGGCAGGAGGATCACAAGTTCAAGACCAGCCTCAGCAACTTAACAGAGCCCTAAACAACTCAGGGAGACCTTGTTTCAAAATAAGAAATAAAAAGGGCTGGGGAATGTAAGTTAATGGTTGAGTGCCCCTGAGGTCAATCCCCAGTACCAAAAATTTTTTTTAAAAATTTATATAGATAAAAAAGTAAATATTTTTTTAAATGTCTTTACTTGACAAAATAAAAGGTAAGGACCCAATCTGAGCGCACATACTTGTCTGAAACTCAAATCATCCCAAGTGAACCAGAAAGGCTCTGCAAACCAGAAAGAGATACCACCAGGTGCAACTCTCACAGACTCCCCTGGCTGCCCTGTTCCTCACTAAGCTAGGTCCTCTGGGGAGAGCTCTGAGGCTCAAGCCCACTGATATGCTTTCTTTTTTAGCTGGGGACGGTACTGGGGATTGAACATAGGAGTGCTCTACCATTGAGCTACATCCCCGCTATATATATATATATATTTTAGACAGGACCTAAGTTGTTGAGGCTGGCCTCAAACTTGCAATCCTCCTGCCTCAGCTTCCCAAGGCACTGGGATCACAGGTGTGCATCCCTGCACCTGATCACGGATTTGATTTCATCCTGTCTCTAATACCACAGATCCAGAAGCCAGACTATTAGGGTTTAAACACTGGTGTGGCATTTTCTGGCTGTCTGTGACCTTGTTTGTGTCCTCTGTGCTTTGGTTTCCTTGCTTATAACATGTGCCTGGTAGTAAAGATTAGATGGAAGTCACGGAGCAGAGTGTGGCCCATGTGGCACTCAGAGAATGTTAGCCATGATTATTTTGTTATTTTGCCTCCCAGCCCCAGCTCACCAGGTCACAGCTGCCTGGGCCAAACTGGAAGCCATTATGCCCTCTGCTTCTCCTTCCCCAGCTTCAAGACCTGTCAGAATGGCCTCGGAGGCCAGGAAACCACTGGCTTCTACTTGGAAAGTTCCAGGAAAGGAAATGGTCAGGAATGTTCCTAAAAGCAGACAGAAGAGGAATATTGACTGTGTTTCTCTTTTCATATAAAAATCTGCTTCTCAATTTGCAAATGAGGTATTGCTTCCAGCTTCTTGGCCACCATTGGTGACAAAAACGCCTGGAAGCAGAACTGAGAAAGAGAACCTGCAGAAGCCCTTGCTTGGCAGAGGCCAGGGGTGCATCGTTTGCAGAGAAACCTTTTCTAGTTCAATATTGCTTCATCGGGATGCAGGCTCTCAATCTCTTCTGCTCCCATGAGATATGTGTGCTTCCGGCCATCAGCCAAGAGGACTTTGCAGCATTTGTCCCTCTCGTGATTACAAGAGCACAGGGTACTGAACTGTGCGTGCCCCTCCAAGGTTTTTGTTTCACTAGGAGAGAACTTGCAGCTGGCCTCCTGGAGTGGAGCCATCCAATCCTGATTTTAGTGTGTGAAGACTAGATGCCTGGTCCTAGACTTCTAGAACAAGCTGAAAATGCCAGCTAGTTAATGGCCACACTCCCAGGAGTCAGTGACTGAAAAGGTGAAAAGGCAGAGGTGACATGCTTTTGCTCTAGCCTATTGCTTTGGGGCAGTGCATAATTGGAAGTTAGAAGTTTATAAGCAAAGGTGTATTAGGAGGATATCGAGATATATATACTTTGAAAAAAAGATACATAGTGGTCACTTTTTTTTTTTTTTTAATTTTGTTAGGGTCTCTACATTAGTACCAGCTGCTCTAAAATGTATGCAGAGCTTTGCCTTGCAAAGTGGCCTTAATCCAGGGCTGGCTCCTCTCCTCTCCTGGTGGCTCAGTCAGGACAATAATGTCTCCAGGAAGAAGAGGAAGCAACCTCTGATTGAATGGCTCAAACCCCAGGTCCCCAGGCAAAGCAGTGACCGTCTTCAGGGGAATGGAAATGTGCTGGCCGGCCGTGCTCAACAGGGACCTCCCCAGGAACCAGATGTGGGGACCCCTTCCCCTGGTGTATGCGGGCTGTGTGAAGAAGGGGTGGATATGGAGGTGGGTAGGCAACGTCCACTATATCAGCTTTGAAAAGTAGCCAAGCTGAGCACAGTGACACACGCCTGTGATCCCAACAGCTCAGGAGGCTGAGTTCAAAGCCAGCCTCCGCAATTTAGTAAGGCCCTATGCAACTTAGTGAGACCCTGTCTCAAAATAAAAATAAAAAGGACTGGGGGTGTGACTTAATGGTGAAGTGCCTCTGGGTTTAATCCCTGGTACTAAGAAAGAAAGAAAACTAGCTGAAAGTTTTGGACACTTCGGAAAAATGAACACATGCCAATAATGTGCAACTGCACATTCAAATACAGAGGCTTTGGGGATTCCTGAAAGCCTTCTGTGGCTGTCGGGTCAAGAGCCACTGCACTGTCTGTTACATACAGCTCAAACCTGGAACTCCCACCCTAGAAACTGCCACAGCCCCTCACCCTTCTCGGTGGTGGCTCGTGTCCCCTCCATCTGGTACCCCCTTCCTTCTTCACCTCAGATCCGCCCTCTTCTACTCGCAGAGCCTGCTGCTCCTCGAGGTCTATGTAGGTGGCCTCCTTACTGGCTGCTCCTCCCATTTAGAGTCTTCTTGTTTTTTTTTTTTTTTTTTTTTTTTGTACTGGGGATTGAACTCAGGGGCACTCAACCACTGAGCCACATTCCCACCCCTTTTTGTGTTTTATTTAGAGTCAGGGTCTCACTGAGTTGCTTAGGGCCTTGCTAAGTTGCTGAGGCTGGCTTTGAACTCCAGATCCTCCTGCCTCAGCCTCCTGAGCTGCTGGGATTACACCTCTGCGCCCAACACTTAGAATGTTCTCCCTGTGGTCTCCTCACAGCCAAACTGCTCCCCTCATAGCTGAGCCTCCCTGAAGGCCGCCGCCTCCACAGAGACCTACCCAATCTCTCTGAAGCATGCAGCGCCTTCCCTAGTTGGCAACACCATGCTCTGGCTGTTAACTGACCAGCAGAACAGAAGGAAGCACCAGGCCTTTGGAATACTGTACTTCCTTTTTGTTTACTGTGTGCCTTTCCCCTCTAGGAAGGACACTCCATAAGGACGTATCAGTGTTTTGCTCACGCCTCTACTCTCTAGAACAACTTCTGGTACACGATAGAAGCTGGAAGACTATGTGTTGAATTCATTAAGGAACATGCCCAACAGGTTCTTTCTTACTGCAGATCAGGTCTCGCTTCATGGTTTGTGGCTCCGGAAGGCCGCTTCTCCTGCCTATGTCAGAGAGGATAAGGGGATGACTTTGACAATAGGGATTCATTTCTTTCTAATAACTAATTCACTTGTTCAATAACAGAGGACAGGTCTCCAGGTCTCCTGGTGACGACCCCTTAGGTGGAGCAGGAGACTATTTGGTAGTAACGGAAAGAGAGAGTGACCAAAGCCTGCATTTGCACACACCCCCCACCAACCTCGCTTAGGTCATCGTCTCCTTCTGTGTCCTCTCTTATTGGTCTGTGAAACTGAGCCAAGTGCCATAACCTACCCAGGAAAGGGACATGTGACTCTGACTCAGAGGTGACTCTGACCTCCCTATTAGCACAGGCCCTAAATAGCTGAGGTACCCAGGCCTGGAGCACCTGTGTGCATAGGTTATGGTGACAGCGAGTCATTACTGCTATCCATGAATTCAAGTGGCAGTGACCCAATTGTTAGATAGAAATGAGTCCTTATTCCCCAAATCACCACCTCTCTCTGACGCACACAGGAGAAGCGGCCTCAGAGAGCTACAAATCATGCAGCGAGACTGACTGAAGTAAATAAGAACCTGTTGAACATGTTCTTTAATGAATTCAACACATAGATTTTGAGTATCTCTCAGGTGCCAGGAATTGTTCTAGGTAGTGAGGATGTAGCAGTGAACCAAACAGATGAGCCAGGTGTGAGGGCGCTCACCTGTCATCCCAGAGACTCTAGAGGCTGAGGGGAGGATCCCATGTTCAAGGCCAGCTTCAGCAACTTAGAGACCCTTTTTCAAAGTAAACAATTAAAAAGTCTGAGGATGTGGCTCAATGGTAAAGTGCCCAGTACCAAAAAAAAAAAAAAAAAAAAAAATCCCACCAACAGTAAATAAAAAGTACAATATTCAACATGCCTGATGGGGTAATACTTTGGAAGAAAACAAATTTGGGGATTGGGATAGAGATTTGGAATGTTCTACAGGACACTCCGGAAAGGCTTCATCGATGAGGTGACATTTGAGCAAAGCCCTGAAAGAACGGAGGGATCAAGCCCTGCAAATTGACTTTTTTTTTTTTTTTTGTACCAGGGATTGAACCCAGGGAGTTTCACCACTGAGCCACATCCCCAGCCCTTTTTATATTTTACTCTGGGACAAGGTCTCACTGTGTTGCTAAGGGTCTAAGTTGCTGAAGCTGGCCTTACACATGGGGTCCACCTGCCGCAGTCTCCAAAATCTCTGGGATTACAGGTGAGCGCCACCACACCTGGCTCATCTGTTTGGTTCACTGATACATCCTTACTATCTAGAACAATTTCTGGCTCATGCTAGATACTCAAAATCTATGTGTTGAATTCAGAAAGTGAGGCGGGGTGGCACATACCTGTAATCTCAGCAAGTCAGGAGGCTAAGGCAGGTGGATCACAAGTTCAAGGCTGGACTCAGCAATTTAGCAAGGCCCTAAGCAACTTAGAGACACCCTGTCTCAAACAATAAAAAGGACTGAGAATATGACTTAATGGTAAAGCAATCCCCCTAATACTAATAATAATAAAACTAAGCTCAAGGACTCAAAACAGGTGCAAAGGCAGAAGGTAGAGACCAGCTGAGAGGCATCAGGCAAGCAAGGAAGGAGTGAGGTTAGGGGCTGTGGACGTGGCTCAAGCCGTAGCACGCTCGCCTGGCATGCGTATGGCCCAGGTTCGATCCTTAGCACCACATACAAACAAAGATGTTGTGTCTGCTAAAAACTGAAAAATAAATATTGAAATTCTCTTTCTCTCTCTCTCTCTTTAAAAAGAAAAAAGGAGTGAGGTCAGTGGGTGCTGAAGGGCATTCATGTTAAATATCAGCCACATTTGCTATGCTATGGGCAATTTTGAATTATTATGCCTTGATATTTTGAGAGACAAATCAACAGAGAGATTCATAATGGGCTAGTATTTCCCCCCAGGAGGGGAAATTCCCTCTGGAGGTTCCTGTCTTTTCCTAGTGAGAAAGGTGCTATCCCTGAGCCTCTTGAATACAGCACTCAAGCAGCAAGCAGACTGGGTGGAGTGGCGAGGAGAGCGTACCAGCCCCAGGACACTGGCTGGCCTGAGAGCATCTTCTACAGAGACTTGGGGAGCTGTCTTCCTTGCAGGCCCAAGGGCTCCCATGGGCCCCAGATTTTTCCTGCTCAGCCTCTGCCTCTTGTTCTGAGGCAAATAACCGCATTTGAGCCTATATGATATTTGAGCCTATATGATAGCTCATATTTTGAGCCTATCACACATTTCTCAGTCCTTTGGGTGGGATTAAACCCAGGGGCACTTTACCACTAAACTACATCCCCAGCCCTATTTTGTATTTTATTTAGTGACAGGGTCTCACTGAGTTGCTTAGAGCCTCGCTGTTGTTGAGGCTGGCTTCGAACTCTTGATCCTCCTGCCTCAGCCTCCCAAGTTACTGGGATTACAGGCATGCACCAGGGCACCCGGCCCCTTTTTATTATTTTGAGACAGGGTCTCTCTACATTGCTTAGTAGAGACTAATTTATGAGTCCCTGCATGGAATGAAAATATGAGGTCCCTTCCAAATTGCTGATGCTGACCTTGAATTTGCGATCCTTCTGCCTCAGCCTCCTGACTTGCTGGGATTACAGGTGAACACTTGTTTACTTCCTTTTTTCTTTAGTGCTGGGGATCAAACCCAAAGTTTTATGCATGCTAGACAAGTGTCCCACCCCTGAATTACAACCCCAACCACCATGTTCCTTAGTTTGTTGTTTTATTCATTCATTCTTTTATTCATCAACACATTCAGCAAATATTTACAGATCTACTCTCACATGCCCACTGTCACCCATTGTTCACCCATTGTCCATGGCTCCCTCTGTGACCCCCATACCCATAGTCCCTAAAGATTTTCATCTGTGCTCATGAAAAGTTGATCAAATGTCTATAATGGGCTGGCGTCGTGGCTCAGTGGTGGAGCGCTTTCCTAGCACATGCGAGGCCCTGGGTTCGATCCTCAGCATCACATAAAAATAAATAAACAAAAGCATTGTGTACAACTAAAAAATAAATATTAAAAAATAATCTACCACAAGAGTCCACAACTTGAGATGTCACACAAACAGAATTGGAAAGTTTCACCCTCTGCTACAGTCAGGGCCAGCTACCTAATTTATGAGTCCCTGCATGGAATGAAAATATGAGGTCCCTTGTTCAAAGTGCCGGGGGGTGGGGGGACATTCCCATTAAAGCCATGAATATAGAGCCTCTTCTTCCCTTCCATAGTCTTTTGTCCTCTCCTGGAGTTTCTTATTTGCTATTTCATGGCAGGCTTCCTCAAGCCCAGGGACATTTGTAGAGCAAGTGAGACCCCCACAGGCACTGGGGGTTTGGGAATGGGAGACTGCAGATGCATGCCTAGTCCACCAGCCCCAGGCTTCCTCCTCTGGCCAGTCACCAAACTGACATGCCATACTTCAGCCAGAGTTGGGGATGTCAATTCCCCCCTCCATGGGCCTGCAGCTCCTGGGCTGAGAGGGGATGCCCAGGAGATTAAATCTCCATTCCAGAACAGTCTCAGCACCTAGAATAGAGATGCATCAGAGGCTCATGCCTGCTGTTGCCCACCACCATTGCCAACATACCTCTCCCTGTGACACGGCAGGGCACACATGCTCAACCCAGTTCTCCCTAGGCCCACATCCAGGTCCCTACTGAGGGTGGATGTTGGCAGCGGTATTAGGGCAAGGGCAGGGAAGGGGAAGCTAGGCCTGACTCAAGGATCCAGGAGTAGGCAACAAGCAGCTAGGCAGATGGCAGATGGCCCAAGGAGGCAGGGAGCTCGCAAGAGGCAGATCATGCATGAGTTGAGGCTCCAAGTCCCCAGTGCCTGCTTCATTGTCCCCTCAGAGTTCACTTACAAAACATAAATGAAAAGGTAAGATTATTAAGAATTCCAAGACAGTTCTCACAGAGCATTAAAATCCCAGACAAGCCTCTTTTGAGCACAGAACCCTTCTGGGCTGGGGCCCTGTGCAACTGCACTGGTTGCGGGCCCATGATACTGACCTTGACTACAACTTTCCATTCAAATTGCTTACAGTTTAGGTCCTCTACAAAAAGCAACTTGCTCTTCCAGGAGCTCCTGGCAGAGCCAAGTCGGATCCTCACACTGGCACTAGGGGAGGTGTAAAACTTCCCTCTTCAGCAGTAAAAACATCAATGAAGGTCCAAGGTGCAATCCTTGAGCACCCTCAGACTCAGCTCATCAGCTCCTTCCAGATGCTACAAAGCACCTCAGGGTCTTGGGACTCTGGTTTGTGTCACAAAAAGTAACATGCATTTGATTTTGGTCCTAAAAACTGGATACACTTTCATTTGTTAGTCTCTAAATTCAGACCTATGCTTCTTGTTTTCTGGTGTGCCTATGAGTAAGATCCACAAACCCAGACATTTTCCGTCCTCTCCCCAAGGTGAAGTTTAACTTTACACTTAATGCCACTGATTATTGAAGGGTTGTGTTGAGAACATCTCCTTCAGGCTCCATTTCTCATCCTAAGGGACCACACTTCATTGTGGAAGGGTTTAAAGGCCTCTGACTACAATGAAAGCAGATATATATATATATATATATATATATATATATATATATATATATATATATATATATATTTACTTACTTATTTACTAATTTTATGTGGTGCTGAGGATCGAAACCAGCTCCTCACAAATGCCAGAAGAGTGCGCTACCACTGAGCCACAACCCCAGCCCCGTGAAAGCAGATTTTGAGTAAGACCTTTTAAAGGAAAGAAAGAAGTACTAATAGAATTTTCACTCTGATTTCAGAATCAACTTGTAGAGATCCAGTTTCCAAACCCAGTTGGAGATCCACAAGAATGAACAATGTCCCTAAGTGGGTTGGGGTTGTGGATCAGTGGCAGAGCGCTTGCCTAGCATGTGTGAGGCACTGGGTTCGATTCTCAGCACCACGTATCAATAAATAAAACAAAGGTCCATTTCAACTAAAAAAATATCTTTTAAGGGGTTGGGGATGTGGCTCAAGCGGTTGCGCGCTCGTCTCGCATGCGTGCTTGTCCTGCGTGCGGCCTGGGTTGGATCCTCAGCACCACATACTAACGAAGATGTTGTGTCTGCCAATAACTAACTAACTAACTAAATAAATAAATATTTTAAAAATATATCTTTTAAAAAATATTTATTTTCCAGTTGTAATAGGACACAATATCTTTATTTATTTTTATGTGGTGCTGGGGATCGAAACCAGGAACTTGTCTGTGCTTGGCAATCGCTCTACCACTGAGCCACAACCCCAGCCCCCTAAAAAGTAAAATAAAAAAAAAGATTTAGATGTTTTGGTTTAAGAAAAAAAAGTCCCTAAGTATGGTAGGTTTGTTTCTTTTTTCTTTCTTTCTTTGCACCCTAAAGGAACACCAGGCAACTCAGAGAGCTACTCACTTGAGTTGGTCATCTTAGTCTACCTGAAAAAATTCCAAATCTCTGCTGGGCCCCTTTTATAGAAACTGGCACTAGCAGGAATGGTGAATGTGGCAGATTCCTGCTCTGGAAGTGCCAGGATCAGTAGAGGAACAGGAAATGTCCTTTCAAGGGGCTAGAAAAGGGCTGGGGATGTGGCTCAAGCGGTAGCGCGCTCGCCTGGTGTGCGTGCGGCCCGGGTTCGATCGTCAGCACCACATACCAACAAAGATGTTATGTCTGCCAAAATCTAAAGAATAAATACTACAAAAATTCTCTCTCTCTCTCTCTCTCTCTCACTCTCTCTCAAAAAAAAAAAAAAAAAAAAAAAGATAAAGGGGCTAGGAAGCAGCAAGAACATGGCGGACTCTTCATGGTGTCGGCAGCCCCACACCATGAACCTATATCCCCTGAGAACACTCCAGAATCTCTTAGGAAGGCTTTGGGAAGGAGTCAAGGTCCTGAAATCAGATAGATTTCAGCTTGGAGCCTTTGTTAAGCCCTGTCTGTTTAAATTCTAAGGCAAAGGCACCAAGGAAGCAGTCACAGTGTCTGAGGCTGGAAGATGGCAAGTTCAAGGCCAGCCTCAGCAATTTAGCAAGAACTGTCTCAAAATTAAAAAATAAAAAGGGCTGGAGATGTGTCCCAGTGATAAAGCACCCCTGGGTTCAATCTCTGGTACCAAAATAAATAAATAGATAGATAAATAATAAAGACATGAATGAATGTTTTCTGAGGGGATATAGTGGTTGAAAAATCATTTCATATTTTACTTATTTCCCACTTCTTGTCTAGAATCCATTCCTGTCTTTCTCAAAGGAGGGAAAAGGACTTTGAGAGTCATCCTCCGGGATTTTTTTCTTTTATGAGCTATACCACACTGCGACCAGCAGAGGGCAGTACTGCATTTCAGGGCAGCAGTATGAACCCTCTGAAAGGTTTTAGATGAAGAATTTGAGTCCCAGGTCACTCCCACTCACTTCATTCCCTTGCCTAGAAGAAAGATCTTGCTTTCCTGTGCTTCCTAAATCTAGAAAATCTTAGTCATTCTGAAATGATTCTGTTGCCAGTGTGAGGAGGAAAAGATCCACATTGCTTCATTGGATGGCCTTGAACAAAATTACACATACCAATGAACACATCATATTCACTTTCTCTCTCTCTCTCTCTCTCTCTCTCTCTCTCTCTCTCTCTCTCTCTCTCTCTCTCTCTCTCTCTCTCATTTGAATTTCTCTTCCCTTGCCGTCTTAATTCTGCTCTTCACTCTGGTGTGCAAGCCTTTGTTCTTTTCCTTTGTTCCCTGTTAAAAGGAACCAGGCATCAGTGGGCAGGTAAGGAAAACATTTCAGGAAGTGGGAGGCCTTCCTAGCATACCTGCCATCAATTCTACCTTGAAGGCAGGTCAAGCCAGTATGCTGAGTCCTGATCCCTGTGCTATCCAGTTCAGGGACGCCAAGATGGTATAAGCAGGGAACAAGAAAAAATGTCCCTGGAGGACTAGACGGGGAGAGGAGTCATCATGTCCTTGTTTCTGATAAATCCCACTTGCCATGACAACTCCCACTACTGAGGACTTACCCATGATAACTCCCGCCACAGGTTTGGTATTCTAAAGTAACCAATGGGGGTAAACTGGAGAGTATTCTAATTTGGTACCAGAAGGTAACCAATGGGAGCAAATGAGGTAAGGTCTTCAATCAGGTCCATTTAGGGAAGAGAACACCTTAAAGCTCGGCTTTTAAGACAAGAATTTCCAGACACTGGGGCCTTAAGCTTCTGTCTCCCTCTCCTTTTCTTTCTCTCTACCCGCTCTGCTCTCCCTTACAGAGTGCTACTTTTATCTTCACCTTCAATAAACCGGTGCAGAGCCCGTTACTTCTGCCTGTCTTGCCCAGTTCTTTGTTCTGGCCATCAAGGACATAGACCCCAAATGGACAACCTAACAATATCTGAAGCATCAGCAGCTCTAACTTGAGGTCCTGTCTCCCAGCTCTCCTTGGTAGTGACATCACAGCTTCCAAACTCCTACCTGACCACGCCTACAACCAAATCACTGTGAATTTGCCTATGGGTGCCAGAGGATTTCCTGTGTGGAATGTTGTCCTTCACTCTGTCTCAAATCCACAGTGTAAGCGCAAGCTACCTGATAATGTAGGGAAGCTATGAGGCCTCTCCTTGCCCCTGCCTCTGCCTTCCACACAGTTCTGGGAACCAGAACTACTTCACTGGTTTGTACGGAACCTAAAGTCACTTCCACCATCTCATCTGGAAGGATGTGGTTCTTAACTAGGAGCCCTAATAGGGGAGAATAATATTCATTCACCATTCATGATGAGAAATTTCCTTTTAACAAGAGAAATATAACCAGGTCTCTTTAACTTGCCTTTAAGTCTAATGAATAATCAAGTAATTTATAAAAAAACAACAGGTGTACTAACCTTGAAAATAAATAGGTGGAAACGAAGGGAGCCAACTAAGAAATACATCAAGAAAAATCAAGGGGGCTACCTCCTGGCAGGGTCTACTGGGATCATTGTACAGTTAGGATTTATGGCCATAGGTTTCTCAAAGTATTTCCAAAGGGAAATTTCATTAGAAGTACAGGTGCACTGAGATAAAGTTTGCCTGGTCAAACTTATGCATGACCCCTGATTTGGGTGACCCAGCACCTGCATTAACATAGAATTGACTTGTAGATGAAAATTCCTGAATGGGAAGATTGCCATGAAAATTCCAGAAAGGATCAACTGGGATCAACCCCACCCCCAACACACACACACACACACACACACACACACACACACACACACAGACCTGAAGGAGGAGTGAAACAGTTGATCGGTAAAGACCTCAGAAGGTGGACCCCAGTTCTCCTGGTAAACATCAAACAGTAATCAATTTGGAAGTAGCATGACCTTGCTTCCTTTGTCCTTTGCTCAGAGAGGACCCATTCTTTCTCTCTGGAGAGTGCTCTCTGCTTGAGTCTTACCTTCATTTATGATAAAATTCTCTTGCTTGGCTTTTCACGTCTGACTACGTTTTCTCTGGTCAGGACACAAGGCTTGGAACTTAGGCTCCCACTCACCTGTGACAAGGTCAAGGAATGTAATTCTAAAGCAGGGCTCCTAGCTTTAGGAGAGAGACATTTGAGTGGAGGAGACTAGCCACCTGGATGGTGACTCTGATCAGATAACACAGGGCAGGAACACAGTCAGCCAGGCTTGGTGGGCAGCCCCCTGCCACACACTTCCCTTCAAGGCAGAGGCTGCTTCTCTGGTGTCTGTTCCAAGCACAGACTCTCCCCAATGACTTCTGCTGACCATCTCTCCTGGGCAGCTCCTTTACTGTCCACACTGAGCTCAGCTCTGAGGGGGACGTGGTTGAAGAACACTTGATCCCTTGTGGAGCTAACTTCAGCTCTAATTCAAGGTTTCCTCTATTTCCATGAGCTTTGGGGGGGGGGGGGCACTGGGGCACAGATAACTCCCCAGCACTCAGATTCCCTTGGCTGCTGGTTCCAACCTACTCCTTTCAGGAGATCTTTCCCTTTCCGTGTTTTTTTTTTTTTTTTTTTCCTCATGGACTTGAATGGGCTGTTTCAAAAGTCCAATTCCATGAAGTGACACCGCACAGGAGAAGGATCACGTCAGCCTTTGTCAGGCATTCCCATTACAAACTTCTGCGTGTGATGTTTACATAGGCACTGGCTCTCACCAGGAACTCAAAGCCATTTATGGATCCTGTCTCATTAGCTCCCACAGGAGCCCTGAAGGTAGACAAGGGGTAGAGAAGACATGGGCTCATCATTCCTGGGGGAAACGAGCCACCTGGAAGGAACATCCAGGCCTCTGTTAAAACAGACTTATCCAACATTCGTGATGGCCATGAATCTGAACTTTGTGGACAACTTTTCTTCTTCTTTTTTTTTTTTTTTTTGGTACCAGGGGTTGAACTCAAGGGTGCTTAACCCCTGAGCCACACCCAGCCCTTTTTTAATATTTTATTTAGAGACAGGGTCTCACTAAGTTGCTTAGGGTCTCACTAAGTTGCTGACAGCCTCACTAAGTTGCTAAAGCTAGCTTTGAACTCACAATGCTCCTGCCTTAGCCTCCAGAGCTGCTGAGATTACAGGCATGAGATTACAGGCCATTTTGTGAAACTTGCATTCTGCAATATGATGACCTTCACTCAGTATGATAATCCCCATTGAGTTAAAAAGGCAAATTAAAACACTGTGAATTCTGTGGTATGGAGGGACTCACTCCAAGGTTAGTTTAAGGACCAAGGCTTAAAAGTTTACCTGAATTGCCATTGGGACCTAAGCCATATAAAGTCCGAGGGGATTAAACAGAAATCAGAACAACCTAGATATTGTGATTAAAATGGTGATTCATTATCATACAGGCACAGGAGAAAGATAAAAACCAATATGCATAGTAGCATCTTTGGGAACGCGACATCAGGCCAATAGTGGCAAAAAGACTGAGGGAAAAAGAGGCTAGAGAATCAGGTGGTGGCCAAACCACACAGGTCCCTGTGGACTCTAACAAGGCTGTAACAGCACACAGCTGAATATTTTAATATGAATTCTGGTACCTATTATAGGACTCCTAGGGTACTCCTGGGCCTGGCTATCCCTCCTCATCAGGCCTTTACTAATGATTCTCTTAGCACTTCTTATAGGTCCCTGTATTTTCAATGGTCTCCAAAATTTCCTGATGAATCAGATAAAGATCTTCACCAATCCAACAGTCAACCAGATGGTCCTGGGTAGCTACACGAGACTCCAAGCTGAAAGACACCCAGAGGATCACAGAATGACCACACCAGAAAACTTTAAAAACAAAACAAAACAAAAAAAACCCTTAAATCCCATGACCCCCATTCCCTGCCTAGAGACCATCACCCCTTCCCAGCAGGAAGAAGCTACAGAAGACTGACCTTCAGCCTCTGTCATAATAAAACAAAAAGGGGAAAATAATGGGATATTCTGAACATTAGTGACTCCATTTGGGTTCTGGAACTCCTCTTGGCCCAGGGCCAGGCTTATAAACTACCAAGAAAAAGAAACCTAAGTCAGATGTGGTGGCACCTGCCTGTAATCCCAGCGTTTGGGAGGCTGAGACAGAAGAATCGCAAGTTCAAAGCCAGCCTCAGCAAAAGAGGGGTGCTAAGCAACTCAGTGAGACTCTGTCTCTAAATAAAATACAAAATAGGGCTGGGGATGTGGCTCAGTGGTCCAGAGCCCCTGAGTTCAATCCCTGGTAACGCCCTCAAAAAAACTTAAAATACCCTTTTCTTATAGCTCCCCCACCCCAAGGTTCCTAAATACAAAATTCTGTCACTGCCCAGCCACCTGCAGTCAAGGTCAATTCTAGCTGTCACATTCAAGGCTATGTCTAACTTGCTCTTATTCCTTGTCAAAAAATATATAAAAACCCTATTAAGATAACTCTGTCTGCTGCTGCTGAGCCACTCTACTGGGCAGCCTGGAAGGCTTTCCCTGTCATTAAACTTTGTTTTTGAACATGAGACTCTGTCTTGAGAGATTTCTTTGAGCATTTCCTCCTAACACCAATTATAATCTATCTCCTTTGAGGTACCAGGTATCTAGCAGGGTAATGAAATAAAAGAAGAGTCTAATAATATTTATCAAGAATTCTTATTAGGCCAGGTGCAGTGGTGCACACCTGTAATCCCAGCAACTGAGGAGGCTGAGGCAAGAGGATTACAAATTGGAGACTAGTCTCAGCAATTTGGCAAAATCCTGTCTCAAAATAAAAAATAAAAAGGGCTGGGAATATAGCTCAGTGGTAAAGCATCCCCTAGGTCAAAACCCTGGTACAAAATAATAATAATAATTATAATTATAATTATTATTATTATTATTCCTATTAGCCAGGCATGGTGGCACATGCCTGTAATCCCAGGTACATGAGAAGGCTAAGGCAGGAGGATCACAAATTCAAGCCAGCCTTGGCAATTTAATGAGACTCTTTTTTTTTTTTTTCTTTTTAAACTGGGGACTGAATACTTACCAGTTTCATAGCAAGACTGTCTGAAAATAAAATCTTTAAAAGAGCTGGGAAGGGGCTGCAGTTGTGGCTCAGTGGTAGAGTACTTGCCTAGCCTGTGTGAGGCACTGGGTTCAATTCTCAGCACCACATGTAGATACATGAATAAAATAAAGGTCCATCAACATCTTTAAAAAAAAAAAAAAGAGCTGGGGATATACTCAGAGGTAGAATGCTCCTGGGTTCAATTCCCAGCACTGGGGGGAAAAAAAGAATAAAAAGAACATGGCCTTTGCTGGGGAGGGGTGTTGGAGTGAAAAAGATTAAGAGGTACAGGGTGTAGCTGGCTAGGAGGAGTAACTTTTCTTTCTTTCTTTTTTAATTTTGGTATTGGGCATTGAATCCAGAGGTGCTTTACTACCAATTTACATTACCAGCCATTTTTATTTTTATTTAATTTTTAAAATTTTGAATCAGGTTCTTGCTAAATTGTTGAGACTGGCCTCAAACTTGCAATCCTCCTCCCTTAGCCTTCCGAATGGCTGAGATGACATGTGTATGTTACTGGGTCTGGGCAGAAGTAACTTCTAAAAGCACAGTACACGAATAGGGTTGTCAACAATTAATTGGCTATTTCAAAATAGCTAATAGAGAAGATTTTGAATAGAAGAATATTGCTAGCACCGAGAAATGATAAAATGTCTGAGATGTCCGCAGCTGCAAAAAAGACGAGGAAGGATCCTCCTCTGGAGACTTCAGAGGAAGTCTGGGCCTGATGACACTGTGATCTTGGACTTCAGGCCTCCAGAACCATGAGAGAATTGCTATTGTTGCTGGTGTGGTGGTGCACACCTGTAATCCCAGCATCTTGGAAGGCTGAGTCAGGAGGATCATGAGTTCAAAGCCAGCCTCAACAACTTAGCGAGGCTCTTAGCAAGACCCTAACCCAAAATAAATTATAAAAAGGGTTGCGGGGCCGGGGATGTGGCTCAAGCGGTAATGCGCTCGCCTGGCATGCATGCGGCCCGGGATTGATCCTCAGCACCACATACAAACAAAGATGTTGTGTCCGCCGAAACTAAAATAAATAAATAAATATTAAAATTTTCTAAAAAATAAAAATAAAATAAAAAGGGTTGGGGATGTGTAACAGTGGTAAAAAGAGCCCCTGGGTTCAATCCTTGCTACCAAAAAAAAAAAAAAAGCTATTGTTTTAAGCTACTGAGTTTGTGGTCCTTTATTACAGCAGCCCTGGGGAACTAATAATATAATTCCTAAAACTTCCCTTTTCCTCATGCTCCAAGTCTTCACAAGGTGGAGAGGCTCAGCCAGGCTGGTGTGAAGTGAGTGCTGACAGCAGGGTATTAAATTGACAAAACAGAAGTGCTTCAGGATCCAGGAGCACAGGACACAGCAGGAAGGCCGGAACTGGTTGGACTGGTTTTCTCATAAATCCGCATGACTTTAATCTCAACAGCCTGAATATTAAAGTGACTTGATGTGGGGAGTGAGGCCTGAGCAGCAGCCCCACACTGTGCGTGTGTGTGTGTGTGTGTGTGTGTGTGTGTGTGTGTGGCCGGCCTTCAGCCCACAGGGGAAGCCGGATGAGTCGGGGCTGGGCCTTGGAGGTGCTCTTTCTCATAGCTTACCTCTGTGCAAAGTGTAATGAAATAGGCCAGCAATTAGTCAAGGTGTGAAGGACAGGCTGTGAAGGCTCAAAATTAAGAGAGTGATTCATTCCACCCAGCGGAGGATCCGCTCCTCTCACTAAGCAGTGCTTGATGTGGAGTCCCCAGTCTGGGCCATATTATTTGTCAGTTAGAGACAAGCACAGGAAAAGAGCTTGCAGAAAGGCTGCCAGTGTTTTTCTGGGCTAGTGCTGGGTGGGGAGGTGCAAAGCTGTGCACCCCTGGTTCACACAGATTCAGAATCTCTTCTCTTCCCTTCTGGCCACCCGTCTGGTGACAGTGTGCCTCACCATCTTTGCACAGGTTGAGGACTGTGGAGAAGGAACATAGAGGATATGGAGCTGCTACTGAGCTCTTCTCAGCACGCTTGGTTAGAGAGCTGTTGGCATGAGAAGGGGGGACAAGCCCTTGTCAAACATTTGTAGGAACCAAGGCAAGCAGAAGGCTAGCCAATCAGAGAAATGCAAATTGAAACTATACTGAGATTTCCTCTCGCTCCAGTCAGAATGGCAATCATCAAGAATACAAGTAACAAGGGACTGGGGTTGTGGCTCAGTGGTAGAGCGCTTGCCTAGCATGCGTGAGGCACTGGGTTTAACCTGGCACCACATAAAAAATAAAAATAAAAACAAATAAAATAAAGGGATTGTGTCCATCTACAACTAAAAAAAAATTCAATAAAAATACAATGTGTTCTCATAAGCAGAGAACAGAAGAGTTAAAAAAAAAAAAAAGAATAAAAGTAACATTAAATGATGGTGGGACTGGGGCTGTAGCCCATTGGTAGAGCATTTGCCCAGCATGTCTGAGGCACTGGGTTCAATCCTTAGCACCATATAAAAATAAATAAATAAATAATAAAGGTCTATCTACATCTAAAAAATATTTTAAAACAAAATAAGTGTTGGGTAGAGTGGGAAGATGGGAGGGGAGGGGAGGGGAGTGGGGATAGTAGGGGATAGGAAAGGTAGCAGAATACAACAGTCACTAATGTGCCATCATGTAAAAATGTGAGTATGTAACAGATGTGATTCTGCAATCTGTATTTGGGGTAAAAAAGGGAGTTCAAAACCCAATTGAGTCAAATGTATGAAAGATGATATATCATGAGCTCTGTAATGTTTTGAACAATCAATTAAAAAAAAATGTGTTGGTGTGGATATGGAAAAGGTACACTCATACACTGCTGGTGGGACTGCAAATTGGTGCAGCCATTCTGGAAAGCAGTATGGAGATTCCTCAGAAAACTTGGAATACCATTTGACCCAGTTATCCCACTCCTCAGAATATATCCAAAGAACTTAAAATCAGCTTACTATGATGATGCATCCACATCAATGTTTATAGCAGCTCAATTCACAAGAGCTAAGCTATAGAAGCAACCTAGGTGCCCTTTATCAGATAAATGGATAAAGAAAATGTGGTGTATATACACACTGGAGTATTACTCAGCTATAAAGAAGAATGAAATTGTGGCATTTGCTGCTAAATGGATGGATCTGGAGACTCTCATGCTAAGTGAAATAAGCCAATCCCAAAACACCAAAGGGTGTATGTTCTCTCTGATACATGGATACTAACACACAATAAGGGGGGAGGAAAGAATAGAAGTTCATTGGATTAGATAAAAGGGAATGAAGAAAAGGGAGGGGCAATGGGAATAGGAAAGACAGTAGAATGAATCGGACATAATTATCCTATGCTCATATATGAATACACGACCATATAATTCCACGTCAATGTACAATCACAAGAATGGGAATTTATAGCCTATGCATGTATGATATGTGAAAATATACCCTACTGTCATGTATATGTAAAAAGAACAACAACAAAAAGTATGCCTAGCACATCTAAGAGCCATCGACATTATCAAAATTGACACTTTGTGGCTCCACTTGGGCCTCCTTAGTGGTATGGTGCATAGTTTAGAGAAATGATCCAGAGAAGGAGCCTTGAAGTGGACTTGATCCTTTTGTGCAAGTAACTCTGGTGTCCTGAGAACCCAGAACGTGTCTAGGAGAGAAGGCACAAGCTCCAGGGGCATATTTGCTTGGCCCTGATGACTCCTTCCTTCTTACAAAGTGACATGGCTGAACAAACTCAGAGTAGAACACTCCAAGGCCTGGTGCCCTGAGAAGGAACTACAAGTCAAAGGTAGCATTGAGCAGCATTCATAAATTCCACATAAAGTACACACACACACACACACACACACACACAAACCACAACATAAATCAACAGTGAAGTTTTCTGTTCTGTTCTGAATAGCTGGACTAATAGCAATCATCACAGATACTGTGTGTGAATTTTGTGGAGGGTAACTTGTCTGAGGCAGTAATTCTCAACTGGGGACAATTTTGTTGGCTAGAGACATTGGTGATGTCTGGAGACATTTTTGGTTGTTTCAACTAAAGGATCTAGTGGGTAGTGGCTAGGGATGTTGTAAAATATCCTAAAATATGTAGTCCAGTGGCAGAGCACTTGTCTAGCGTGTGAGAGGCACTAGTTTAATCTTCAGCACCACATAAAAAATAAATTAATAAACAAAGATATTGTGTGTCCCTCTACAACTAAAAAAATATATTTAAAAAATCCTATAATGCTTTCCTACAGGACAGTACCTCCTAATAAACAATGATCCAAGCACAAGTATCAATAGTGCTGAAGTGTTTTTTTATTTTGTTTTGGTACAGGGACTGAACCAACCCAGGGTGCTTTGCCACTCAGCTACATCCCCAGCCCTTTAATTCTTAATTTTGAAACAGGATCTTACTAAGTTGCTTAGAACCTCACTAAGTTGCTGAGGCTGGTCTTGAACTTGTGATCATCCTGCCTCAGCCTCCCAAGATGCTGGGATTACAGGTGTGCACCACTGCACCCAGCAAGAGTGCTGAAGTTTACTAAATGAATTTTTAGTATCTTGAGCATGTGCCCTTGAACTTGTTTGCTGAAGGATGCTGAAGGGGGAAGGCATAAGACCTTAAGTAGTCAAGGCCCCTAAAGAAGGACGTGGAACTTCCAGAAAAGTAGGTCAGAATCATCAGCAAAACAATTTGGTGAATTTGGGATTATACTATCAGCTGGAACAGATGGGCTTGGGGACCAGCAATTGGCTATGCCAAGCTTTCTAAGACCTGAATTATTCGTGCAACTTTGCTACCCACTGTGCCCGCTGTCCTCTGCTTAGGAACAGCTCTTCATTCAACAAAATCCCCAATACTTAAGCTAATTGTCATAAGTTTTCCTTGTAGTTTAACATTTCCCTTGTCTCACAGTGCCCACTTTTCTTTTCTTTTCTTTTTTTTTTTTTCAAAGAGGGAAAGAGAGAGAGAGATTTTTATTATTTATTCTTTAGTTTTCGGCGGACACAACATCTTTATTTTGTATGTGGTGCTGAGGATCGAACCCAGGCCACATGCATGCCAGGGGAGCGCGCTACCCCTTGAGCCACATCTCCAGCCCCCCACTTTTCTTTATCAGGCTAGATGACCCAGGATATGGGCAGAATTTAAACTTAGGTCTGTGTGACCTCAAAAGCCATGCTCAACCCATAGCCACCTCCCCAGAGTGGCCAGGGTTTGGGGAGGGATGCTTTGAACATTTTGCCAAATATTTCTGGCTTCTCACAAACCCAGCACAGAAAGTGGAGGTCAGGGTGTTCTAAACACCACCACCCCAAATACCACATGACAATTTTTTTTAATCATTTTGTTTTGGTTTGTTTAAATAGTTGTATATGAACTCAATGCCTTTATTTGTTTTTATGCAATGCTAGGATCAAACCCAGTGCCTCTTACTTGCAAGACAAGTACTCTACCACTGAGCTATAAATCCAGCCCTTTATTTTGTTTTTTAATGGTACTGGGAATGGATTATAGGGGTGCTCTACCACCAGCTCTTTTTATTTTTTGAAACAGGGTCTAAATTGCCCAGGCTGACCTTGAACTTACAATTGTCCTGCTTTAGTCTCCTGATTTCCCTGGCATTACAGGTGTGCAGCACCATGCCAGGCTCATGACAACTTTTGAAGCCTGCATACCACAATCACTTAGTTTTTCTAGACAATAACAAGTAGCTATGACTGCTCTCAGCTTATAAGGAGGTAGAGCCAAGTCTAAGATCATCTCTTCTTTCCACTGACCTTAAAAATTGAGACCATGATGGGCAAGATAGCACATGCTTGTAATTCCAGCAGCTCAGGAGACTGAGGCAGGAGGATTGTGAGTTCAAAGCCAGCCTCAGCAACTTAGTGAAGCCCTAAGTAACTCAGTGAGTCTCTGCTGTCTCTAAATAAACTGTAAAAAGGCTGGAGATGTGGCTCAGTAGGTTATGTACCCCTGGGTTCAATCCCCAGTACCAAAAAATTAAAAATTAAAAATAAATAAATAAAATTGAGACCATGACTCGAGAAGATCTGGAGTCTAGCAGCAGTCTAGCTCCTAAAGTTCCCTGCTTCCAATATTGTTTTTATCTGAATTATTTCCCCAATAACTAGCTAAGCAAAGAAAAAAAAACAATGTACTTTCATTTGTTTATTTTTGCAGTGCTGGGCATCAAAACCAGGGCTTTGCACATGCTAGGTAAGTGCTTTATCACTGAACTACATGCCCAGGCCCAAAGAGTACACGAAATGGTCAATTCTTGATGGGTTGGGGGAAAATTCTCCCAGTTTGGAAATCTTCAGTTTTTTTCTCCTAGGCTCTTCTTCATTCATTCCTTCAGCAGATATTTACCTGGCATCAGCTAGACACTAGGGACTGTGCCAAGCACAGGTGCACAGCTATGAAGAGCCATTTTCTTGTACAATATTGGCCAGGCTGACTCCAAGATTTACCATTACAGTCAAAATAGAGAGAAGAGTCTTAATGAAATATTTGCCATGCAATTTCACCAGAGTTAAAACAAGAGTCCAGTAAATAACTCTTTATGTTTCAGTCATTTAGGGTGGTTTGAGAGGGAGCCTTTAAGAAAGCGATATCAAGCCAGCCCATGATGTACTCCTGTAATCCCAGGTACTTGGGAGGCCGAGGTAGAAAGTCAGAAGTTTGAGGCCAGCCTGGGTAACTTAGTAAGATCCTGTCTCAAAATAATTATTATTTTTTTAAAGGGCTGGAGTTGTAGCTCAAAAGTAGAACATTCCTGGATTTTGATCCCTAGTATCACAAAACAACAACAAAAAAAGAAAAACAAAACAAACAACAAACACACACACACACACACACACACACACACTCACTCACCAAGAAGCGAGAAAAAGATGGCAGAAACAGAAAGGGAGGAAGAAACCAAAGTGTCTGGTTGATTTTACAAGCACCTGCATCTGTGCATTTCCTATAAATAAATAGTACCCATTACGACATCTGAGAACTACTAGTGAAGGCTGGTTTCGGAGAGAAATAGAACAAATCTTCCTTTCCGCAGCAAGTTTGATGTTGCTTTTTCAAAAGTTTCCACTGACCTTAACACTGAGATCTAAGAAACTGGATTCTAGAGTGGAAGGGGAAGGAGTCCCAGGGCTGTGGACACGCAGGCACATCATACACACCAAAAACAAAGGAAAACGGGGAAAATGGGGCAGGAACCTGAAATACTAGGAATCCTGGTCCCTGCCAGGAACCCAGGGGACTGCCAGGAACACGGCCCCATTCGTGCCACGTGATCATGCTCTAGCCTTCCCCTGGGGCCTGGAGACAAAGGAGAGGGGAGGAGACTTGGGGACAAAGAGCAAAAGCTGTAGAAACTAGCTCCAGGATAAGGATGCCACTGTAAACCAGGTCTGAGTTTCTACCTTAGCATTTTATCTCACCCAAAGGATGTTAAAAATTAACCCAAGCTGTAAAGGGAGTCAGGAAGCAAAGGCACCCGGGAGGACCTCCAAGGGCACCTGCTCATCCACTCTATTCGCTGCTGAGAGCAGAGAGGGAGAGGCTTTCAAGGCCAGCTGGAGCCCCCAGCCCCTCCTCTGTTGTCTTGCCTCCCCCTCCCCCCTCCCTCTGCCTCCATCTTAGTGTTTGTGTCTTAACGTTGCTGTCCCTAGGCGGGATAGATGCATTCTGCCAGAGAAAATGCCCCTGAACAAATGCGTGTCACCAAAAAAAGATGGGAAAGGAGTTGCTTTTACTATTTGATGTTGTTTAGAAAAGTGCAAACATCAGGATGATGAGGCCGGTCTCCAAGACACTTGAAAGCAGGACAGAGTCAGGTCTCTCTGAGTACAGGGAAACCATTTCCTAGTCTAGTTCACATTTAAGGAGAGTTCATTATATGGAATGTTTCTCTCTCTCTCTCTTTCACACACACACACACACACACACACACACACACAGAGAGAGAGAGAGAGAGAGAGAGAGAGAGAGAGAGTTAGATGTAATTGTAAAGCAAATCTGTCAAACAGACTCGATTAAATTTTGCAGGAAAGGAATAAAATTCCAGTCTATAACTTAGTGTTGCGTTTATCTGCTGTGTCTTTCCATCAGTAGTTTTGCTGTGGTATCTGGTACCAGGTGGCACCAATACTACCCAGAGGGAATGGATGAGCTCCATCCAGAAATATTCAAACTGGTAAGAAAACAGGTTTTATTCAAAGCCAGCTTTGAAAGAAGATAGAACTTTTGAAACAATAATTTTCTTCTATCTTTGAAATCCCTGAAGGTAAGCAAAGCTTTTAAAGAAGAAGAGGCAGAGAAGGGAGACCAAAGGCAGGAAGTGTACTTACACATAGATTTAATTAGCCTGCACTAAACAGGCCAGGTCACCCTCAGCTTCCTCGGCACCTGTCAGACCACAAGGGGCTCAGCCCTTCTGCTTTTGTCCTAGGCATGAGGAAGTTATTCTTAATTTCAGAGGGGTCCCACAAATTCCGTCTCTTTTAACTCCTACCTGCTTCTACTCCCCTGATTTCTCTTCTGGTTCATGAAGCACAGTCTTGGAATTGCAGGCTCTTTCAAGACTCCTAACAGGTCCTATAGAACCTTTACCAATCACAGAGTGAGGATTTGCATTGACAAAGTCAATCTCTTATAAATGGCCAGCGGGGTTGGTGTAATAGCTCAGTGGTAAAGTGCTTGCCTGGCATGCCCAAGGCCCTGGGATTAATCCTCAGCAGGACCAAAAGGAAAACAAAACAAAACAACGCAGGCCAGCTGAACAGATACAAGGTCACAAAATGTAGTTTTTGTTTTTCTTGGTTGCTTATTAGTCTGTTATTAGCTTTAAGAGTTCTTTTCTTTCTTTCTTTTTAAAGTGGAGATATAATTTACATACAATAAAGTGCACAGATCCTAGGGTTGCTGTTGCTGTTCAGGGAGTCTTTTTTTTTTTTTGGTACTGGGGATTGAACTCCAGTGCACTTAAACCACTGAGCCACATCCCTAAACCTTTCTATATTTTATTTAGAGACAGGGTCTCAACTAAGTTGCTTAAGGCCTCGTTGAATTGCTGAGGCTAGCTTTGAACTCCTGATCCTCCTGCTCAGCCTCCCCAGCTGCTGGGATTACAGGCATGGTGTTCAGGGAGTCTTGACAAATGTATATACTTGTGTAAATCATGCCCTCTATACTCATTACCCCACAAAATTTCTTTTCACTCCCCTCCCAAACCCACCTCTGTCCCCCAATTTTTTCTGATTTGCCGCCAAAGATTAGCTTCACCTGTTCTAGAATTTCATATAAATGGAATTGTAGGGTGCATACTCTTTTGTATCTTGCTTTTATTGTGTAGCATAATTTTCCTGAGATTCATCCATGTTCTTACGGGTATCTGTAGTATGGTTTGAAGGTACTTCTGATAGAAAACCTCACAAGTTATTAAGTCCCTTTGTACAGGGTCTGTTCCCATGAAGTGTGCTTGATGTTGAGGGAGTATGGTGGCTTTCTTCTAGGGCAACTTGACTGAGCTGGACCAAGATTTTCCAGAATCTCTATCCCTGTACATTTCAAGTTAGTGTTGGTTACGAGAGAGATTTGCATGGTATTTGGAAGATGTCAGTGAAGCAGCAGCCATGTTTTTTATTGCTCTGAAGGTTAAGGTGTGGATAGTAGACACCGAGGCAGCTCACATGCATTGTTATTGAGATGGTAGTTCAGAAGCATGAAGCAATGCCCAGACAGCAGCTCCTTTAGCTCCCTCCAGAACTCCGTTAGCTTCCAAGGTCTGGATTGAGTGCATGCAGCAACAAGGTGCATCTGGTGCCAGGCACCTGTAGCACCATGTTGGAAAGGATGAGATTCAGAGCTGGATTTTAGTTTTTCCTTGTAGGTTCTAGTCATCCTCAAGATTTCCATGTGTCCTTGAATTAGAACTGAATATTCTAATTCAAGTCCATCTTTCTTTCCTGACTGCCAATGTGGTGACCTACAGTGACTTCAGTCTAAACACTAGATAAAGAGGGAACACCTGATATTTTCCACCAGTTCCCCCAATTTTGTGACTTTTTTTTCTTCTTCTTGCAGTTCTGGGGATTAAACTCAGGATTGTATTATCACTGAGCGATACCCGCCCCCCCCCCCGCCTTTTTATATTTTATTTTTGAGACAAGGCTTTGCTAAGTTGTCCAGGCTGGCCTCAAATTTGCAATCCTCCTGCCTCAGTCCCCTGAGAGACTGGGAATATAGACATATACTGCTGCACCCAGTTTCCCCCAATTTTGATTCTACATAAGCTCCATAATAAATACTTTGTTCTCTGCTCTTTCCAGTGGCTCCTCTGCTCTAATTAAGTCCTGATTCAAGAGGGACGAGAGGTCAACATCGGTGTGGACAATGCATCCAGCATCCAGCCTGTCCCTTGGTGCCCTAGATTTGAAACCCAGCTATCATTTCCTGCTGTCCACTTCAGCAGTCCTCTGCTGCAACCACAACCTGGATTCTGGGATCCCCCAGGACGGCTCCATTGTGATTTCTCCCCATACAGATTCTTGTCCTTCCAATTTCTAACTCCCTGGACCACGTCTAGACCGTCCGCCCTGGACTTCTTCTTTTTGTCAGTCTATCAGCCTCCTTCTAGAGTCCCTTTTCCTCTTCTCCAGTTTATGCCTCATAGAGTATCACCTTACCCACTTTCTTGCCAACAGCTTCAGTGCTGTTAAGAAAAATTATCCTTATAGTTTCCTTAACTCACTCTCTTCATTTCTTTCTTCTTAATGTTCTCTAAGGGCTCCCTATCTTCCAACTCCCCCTCAAATACCAGGGATCCCAGAAACCCTGCCTCAGTTTTCTTCTTTTCCTGGGTAATTAATTCATACATATTTAAAACTCCACTACATGGGGCTGTGGTTGTAGCTCAGTGGTAGAGCGCCTGCCTAGCATGTGTGAGGCTCTGGGTTTGATCCTCAGCACCCCATAAAGGTAAATAAATAAAATAAAGGTAATGTGTCCATTTACAACTAAAAAGATATATATATATATATTGATACCTATATCTATATATCTATATCTATATTAACTCCACTACAACCTTATATATACTTGTTCTTGTTTTTTTGTGGTACTGGAGATTGAACCCAGGACCTTGTGCTTATGAGGCAAGCACTCTACCAACTGAGCTATATCCCCAGCCCTTAATAACCTCAGATATTAATGACTCTGATACATATCCACAAATCAATCCTACAATTTCCATCTTAGCTCCAGATATATGTTTTCAACAGTCTACTAAAGATCTGTACCTAGATGTACCACCAGCATCTCAGACTCAAATGTGAACTCATTCTCTCCTTCAAATCCAACACCAAAACTTCCCTCCCCTTCATGCCCTGTCTTTGTAAATGGAATAAACATTGGCCTTGTCACCAAATCCAGAAAGCTGGAGTCATCCTAAATGGATCTCTTTTCTAATCGCCTATGTCATGCTGATTCTGTCTCCCAAACCTGCTGGGTCTGTGCCCTCTTCTCCGTGGCCGCCTCCCCACTGGTGTCTTGGCTGAAGCCATTCTGTGATTTCTCCTTTTACATGATCTCCAGGCCTCGGTCCTCTGCCACCTTCAAGCAGTCCTCTGTATTACTACCAAAGGAATTATTCGACACATCTGGCTCCCTGCATTAGTCACCTCTTACATAACATCCAAACTCCCTTATCTTTTGGCCTTTACCTTCAGCTTTATCTCCCCTTGTACTCTACAACCCAGACATATTCAGCTGCTTTTAGTTTCCCAAACTCATCACAGAGTTTATTCATCTATTTTTTAAAAAATATTTTTTGTTGTCAATGGATCTTTATTTATATGCAGTGCTGAGAATCAAATCCAGTGCTTCACACGTTAGGCAAGCGTTCTACCACTGAGCCACAACCCAGCCCAAGTTATCTTTAGATCATTATATAAGCTGTTTCCTATGTCCAAAGGCCCTTCCCACTTGTTGGCTTCATAACCGCTGTCCATCCTCAGAACAACTGGAGCACTCCCTCCTCTGTCCAGCCTTCTCTGTGCTCTCAGAGCACCTTGATATTTCTATGTCATACCACCCACCTTCTACTGCAGGTCTTCTTTCTGCATCCTGGACCGTGAACTCCTTGAGCTGAGGGACCCTGTCATAGTCATTTTATGAGCTCCAGTGTCAGCTGAGCATAGTGGCACAGGCCTGTGATCCCAGCTTCTCAGGAGACTGAGGCAGGAGGATCACAAATCCAAGACCAATTTAGTGAGACCCTTTCTCAAAATAGAAAATAAAGGGTTGAGAATGTAACTCAGTGGTAGAGTGTCCCTGAATTCAATCCCTTATATGAAAGAGAGAGAGAGAGAGAGAGAGAGAGAGAGAGAGAGAGAGAGAGAGAGAGAAAGTCCCAAAGTCAACTACTGTGGCTAATCCCATAAACATTGATAGGGAAGATAGATGATATAAGTGGAAAAAAAAAGCCTATTTAGTCAAGAAATTTACTATTAAGGGGCTGGGGTTGTGGCTCAGTGGTAGAGCACTTGCCTAGCATGTATGAGTCACTGGGTTCAATCCTCAGCACCGCATATAAATAAATAAATTAATGGTCCATTGACAACTAAAAAATATTTTTAAAAAACTACTATTAAACAAATTAATCTATAAATAAAGGCTGGAGATATAGCTCAGCAGCAGAATGCTTGCCTAGCATGTGCAAGCCCCTGGGTTCAATTCCTGCTAATAATAATAATAATAAAACAAAATCAATCTATAAATAAAAATGGGAAAGGAATGGAAAATTATGTATGAATGAATGCAAATTAATAAAATGCCAGTAGACTTTAGACCAGAACTTATCAATAAAACAAGCTTTCATTGAAAACTTAAGATAGTTTTAAATTGACATAAGAATTATATATATTTATGGGGGTACCAACCATCTGATTTTTTTTTTGTACTAGGGATTGAATGAAGGAGTGCTTAGCCATTGACCTATATCCCCAGTCTCTTTTTATTTTATTTTTTAAAACAACTTTATTTGCTTTTATTTTTTATTTTATTTTTAAATTATAGTTGGACACAGTACCTTTATTTTGTTTATTTATTTTTATATAGTGCTGAGGATCGAACCCAGGGCCTTGCACATCCTAGGTGAGCACTCAACACTGACCTACAACTCAGCCCCATATTTGCTTTTTTTTTTTTTTTTTTTTTTAAAGAGGGTTGCTGGGGATTAAACCCATTGCCCCATACATGCTAGGCACTGACCCACATCCCCAGCTCCTTATTTTGTATTTTGAGTCACGGTCTCACTAAAGTTGCTGATGATAGCCTCGAACATGCAATCCTCCTGCCTGTGCCTCTCGAGCTGCTAGAAATACAGGCATGCGCCATAGTGCCTTGTCCATGTGGCATGTACACATTGTATAACACGCAAATCAGGGTCAACATAGATATGTCTTCTCAAATATTTATCATTTCCTTTTGGCAAAGACATTCAATAAAATGCTTTTTTCTAGTTTTTTGAAATATACAGTTTATTATTGTTATCTATAGTCGCCCTCCTCTACAATAAAACATTAGAACTTAGTAATTTTAAAATCAATTTTTATAAGGTCTTATATGAAAAACAAACACTTGTCATGTTTATAAACAAAATTTTGTTCCCCAACTTGTTTGTTTTATAATTGTAAGTTTCTCTCTCTCTCTCTCTCTCTGGTGTGTGTGTGTGTGTGTGTGTGAGAGAGAGAGAGAGAATTGAACCCAGGGCCTTATACATGTTATAACAGGCAAGCACTATACTTCTGAGCTATGTCTGAGCCCTTTTTAAAATTTTATTTTTCTCCTTCCTTTCATCTCCAGGGACTCACTTTCATCTCCAGGAACTCTCCTTGTCTCATTTTATTTCCAACTATAAATGGGCCATTTTCCTTGGTCCCTTGTATTTTGGGACCGGGTCCCTTGAGTGCCTCCTCTTTTTCTCTGTTTATACCTTCTTTTTTACTTCTATTTTTTGTTAAAGTAGTCTTTAAAAAGTCATAAGAAGGGGGGAGTGGATTAGACAAAGGGGAATAAAGGGAAAGAACAGGGGGTAATAGAAATGACAGTGGCATGAATCTGACATGACTTTCCTATGTACATGTATGAATACACCACAGTGAACGTCATGTACGTCTACAAGACTGGGATCCTAATTAGAATAAGATATATTCATTTGTATAAATATTTCAAAATAGATTATACTGTCATATATAACTAAAAAGAATAAATACAAATTTTTAAAAATCATGGGAAAATATTCATAACATGTCAGGTGTGGTCATACATGCCTGTAATCCCAGAGATATCCGGAGACTGAGGCAGGACAATTGCAGGTTCAAGGCCAGCTTCAGAAAATTAGTGAGACCCTGTCTCAGAATTGAAAGGGCTGGGGATGTAGCTCAGCAGTGGAGCATCCCCTAGTTCAATCCATAGTACCATAAAAAAAAAAAAAAAAAGAGCTGGGTATGGTGGTGCAGGTGCACACCTGTAATCCCAGAGATTCAGGAAGCTGAGGCCAGCCTCACAACTTAGTGAGGCCCCAATCTAGTGAGACCTTGTCTCAAAATAAGGGGCTGAGGATGCATCTCAGTGATTGAGTGCCACTGGGTTCAATCTCTGGTACCAAAAAGAAAGAAAAAATATATAAACACAGTTTTATTTTATTATATTTATTTTATGTTATTGTATTCTAAGACTAGGTCTTGCTAAATTGCCCAAGCTGGTCTTGAACTTGTAATCCTCCTGCCTCACCTTCCCCAGTATCTAAGATTACAAACATGTACCACCTACTGCTCTTGATTTATGTTATTTTTACAAAAGATTTCCATTTTCATATAGCCACATCTATGAATCTTTTTCATTAAGTTGTTTTCTTCCATTATTTTATGCTTAGAAAGAAATTCCCCATTCAGAAAGCAAATTATATTGGCCAAGGTTTTATCTATCTATTTATTTATTTATTTTTATTGGGAGGGGGTACCAGGGATTGAACTTAGTGACACTTGACTCCCAAGCCACATCCCCAGCCCTATTTTGTATTTTATCTAGAGACAGGGTCTTGCTGAGTTGCTTAGTGCCTTGATTTTGTTAAGGCTGGCTTTGAACTTGCAATCCTACTGTCTCAGCCTCCTTAGCCACTGGGATTATAGCCACCTGCCCAACTATTTTTTTTTTTTAATTTTTACCCATGGTGCTGATTGAACATAGGGCCTTGTACAAGCAAGGTAATTACTCTACCACTGACTGAACTAAATCTCCAGCTCTCTTCTAGGTTGTATTTTTTTTCCCCCCAGTACTGGAAAATGAATCCAGGGCCTAACACATGTTAGGCAAGTGCTCTATCACAGAGCTATATCCCCAAGCATTCTTCTATGTTTTTAAATGATTTTATTGTTTAGAGAATTTCTTCAATTCACATGGATTTAATCTCAGGACACACAGTATACTTTAATTAGTGCTTTTTAAAAACTAACTCTAAACCAGGCTTGGTGGTGCATGTCTACAATCCTTCTACTCAGCAGGCCAAGGCAGGAGGAACAGAAGTTTCAGGCCAGCCTAGGCAACTTGACAAGACTCCATCTCAAATTAAAAAAGGATGGGGGATGTAGCTCAGTGGTAGAGAGCTTGCCTAGCATGATTGAGGCCCTGGATTCAATCCCCAATACAGCACCTCCCCTCGAAAAAATGGGGCTGGGGATATAGCTCAATGTTATAGTTATTAAGTATGGACTTGCATGGAAAATGGGTTCAATCCCAAGCACCACAAAACAAAATAAAAAACACTTGTGGAGATTAGTTTATGGACTTCACCAACCCCAGCCTCATGGATGGATGATGGGGCACAAACAATCTCAAAAGTTTTTCTGTCTTCTGAAAACTCAGTGTGGTACCCTACTAGAGTTGCCTGGTATTAACACTTAGTTCTTTCTTTTTAGTTTCACATAAACCATCTGATCTCTCCCCCTGGGCTAGAGATTCCTTAAGGGCCTGAATGTTTTCTCTGATATGCAGATGCTAATTCAAGATAAGGGTAGAAGGAAGAATAGAGGTATTTTGGAATAGACAGTGAATGGAGTAGAGGGGGGATGCGGGTAGCAATGATAGTAGAATCTGACATTATTACCCTGTGTTCACATATAACTACTACATGACCTGTGTAACTCTACATCATGTACAACTAGACAAATGAGAAGTTATGCTCCATGTATGTTATGATGTATCAAAATACATTCTACTGTCATGTATAACTAATTAGAACAAATTTTAAAAATATTTAAAAAAAAAATAACAGGGCCTATATCTTTTCACCCTTGGAAACTGCACTTAGTCCAGAGTTTCACATATAAATTAAGTACTTTAAGTGCTTAGTAAGTAGATTACAAATTAATATTAGAAAGGTCTTAAAAGGCCCTGCTGCCTTAAACATATCCTTCAAAGACATGTTCCGGTGCCTAAGATTCCCACTATCACTTGCTTCCTTTGGATAAAACATAGTCACTAGAAGGTCTATATTGGGCTGAGGATATAGCTCAGTTGGTAGAATGCATGCCTAAGGCCCTGGGTTTAATCCCTAGCAACACACACAGACAGAAGGCCTGTATTAAAACATAACTATCTAGCTGGTCATGATGATGCACGCCTGCAATCCCAGCAGCATCTCGGGAGGCTGAGATGGTAGGATCGCGAGTTCAAAGCCAGCCTCAGCAAAAGCGAGGTGCTAAGCAACTCAGTGAGACCCTGTCTCTAAATAAAATACGAAATAGGGCTGAGGATATTGCTCAGTGGTTGAGTGCCCCTGAGTTCAATCCCCAGTATCCACGCCCCTCCAAAATAAAATAAAACATAAAAAGGGCTGATGATGTGGCTCAGTGGTAAAGTACTCCTGGGTTCAATCCCTGGTTCCCCTCCACAAAAAGCAAAACACCATAACTATATAACTTGGGAGGTGTAACTCACCAGCACTTTGTCTTAGTTTCCTAGCAGAGAGCTGAGTCCCAGAATTGTGTCCAAGGAAAGAGCTAAGTGCCCCTGGAGATGTTGAAGGTGGAGCCCCTAACCAGAGCTGTGAAAAGATGAGTTCATTGGGCAGGGCACTTGCAAAGTGCAGGGGAACACCTACCTGGGCCAGAGGGCATCTCAACACAACCAGAGTTCATCTGTAATATAGAGCCTTTACAAGTCAACCCAGTGCTGTTGGGTATTAACAAGTGTTGGAGTGAATTCCCATCTGACCTTGGTAGACAAATGACTGACCCAAGGTTACATTCAGAGAGTGGTCTTGGTGGTGACTAGGAGCAAGGTCAATGTTCCCAGCCAGTTGTTCTACTTTCAGAAACAACGGCTGTCTCAATTTATCTCACTGCAAATGCAAGGAGAACCAAAGCAGGGAGAAGAGAAAAATAATTTCTGGGATAACCAGAGGGCTTTGTGAACTCAAGCTCCCCTCTTGAATTGCCCTCAAGAATCATGTTGGAGGGGCTGGGGCTGGGGCTCAGTGGCAGAGCAGTTGCCTAGCACATGTAAGGCACTAAGTTGGATCCTTAGCACTGCATATAAAAATAAGCAAATAAAATAAAGGCATGCTGTCCATCTACAACTACAAAAAAAAAAAAAAAAAAAAAAAAAGAATCACGCTGGAATGGATTGAAATGCCATGGCCCTGGACCCACGACTAACAGAGCTTATGAATTGAGTTATTTGTACACAAACACACCTGTGCTTACATGTTACACTGTAAGGCCTCTGTGTTTTTCTACCAACTTCTTGAAAAAGGTGATGGGCAGGAGTCAGAAGTCCCAAAGTGAGTGGGATCCTCTGCCTTGCAGCAATTCCAGAAGGAAGCAGACAGGAAAGGTTCCTGTGGTTACAAGGGCTTGGCTGCTTTATTACATTCATTCTGATGAACATATAAGATGTAAGCAAGGTACAAAGTATTTTACAGCTATTTGGATAGAAAGACTGACACCCATGTGAAAGAATGAAGGCCTTCTGTGAAGATGAGGACCTTTTGGAAATTGGTTGTAAGTTAAGTGACAGAACTTATCTGATATACAAATAAGCATTTCTCTTAAGTTTTGACCACTGAGATATAAACTACAGGGCTGACAGCAGTGAGGCTGCTGGAGCAGTGAGAGAGGACAGGTGTAGAGTCCTCAGGCCTAGGATCAAGCTTTATGGATACCACTCTCCAACAATGGGACTGTAAGCACTACTTAAAATTGCTTAACCATTTTGTAATTCCTTGGAAATAAGTGATACCTAATCCACAGTCTCTGTGAAGATTAAATGAGAGGTGAAAGAAAGCACAGTGTGGATGCTAACCAAATGGTCTCTTCCTTTATAAAGGAAGGAGGACTTTTTACCAGTAGTCAAATAAGGCTTTGAAAATCCTCAAGGATAAGAAGAACCTAAAAAAATAATGTGAAAAAAGGAAAGTGGTATGTTTAATTAGAAAGATTATAGTTATCTTGAACTGATTCTGTGCAATAGGGATATCTGTTTGGCCAATGAAGAGGAGATGGAAATTTGGGTCTTTTTTGGGGGAAGGGGGCACTTAACCACTGAGCCACATCCTCAGCCCTTTTTACTTTTTATTTTGAAAGAGGGTCTCTCTAAGTTGCTTGGAGCCTTACTGAAGTTGCTGAGCTGACCTTGAACTTGTGATCCTTCTGTCTAGCTTCTTAAACCATTGGGATTACAGGAATGCCCCACCATGTCCAGCTGAAATTTGACTCTTAACATTGCTCTAACTGTGTAAGGGATTCGATTCAGCAGCCATTAGCTGCTAGCTAAATTCTAACAAGTTCTGTGAGTTGCTAATTGGGGAGGTGGGGAAGGTAGATGCTAACTGTAGATTTACTTTCTATAGGACTTTATATCATCACATCACCACCACTATTTTAACCAGCTGCTACTCCACCTAATAAATTCTACATGGATGTGGAAATGTGGTCATTACTTTATCTGCCCCTTGCTTTTGCAATCAGGGATCCAACAGGCATATGACATTTCTTACCCTTCCTCTATCTGCTTTCTTTTTTTGCAGGGGGTACCAGAGATTGAACTCTGAGGTAACCTATTTTTTATTTTATTTAGAGACAGGGTCTCACTGAGTTGCTTAGTGCCTTGCCATTGCTGAATCTGGCTCTGAACTCTCTATCCTCCTGTCTCTGCCTCCCAAGCTGCTGGGATTACAGGCATACACAACTGTGCCGGGCTCTCTTATTTACTTTCTTGATTTGCTTCTCTTACTTCCTTCTGTAATTCACTGCAATTCTTCCTTCTCTTACTCACTCAATCCTCAATGATTTCTGATTCTTTGTGGTAGAGATGGGGACAATCAGGACTCCCAGGAATATTATCAAGTTGGGTACATTCTGAGTCAGTTTTGTGTACAGTGATGATGTGTATTGTAGATGGCTCAGCCGAACTATGACATTTGATAACTCATCCTGAGTAGGATACAAAGGAAATTAAGTTTGTGACATCTAGTTCACTCTTATCACACACCCTGATTTTCCAGAGACATCTGAAGGGTTGGTACATACAGATAATTCCAGAAAGAAAAATAATCTAAGTGTGTATTTTCTTTTTTTTCCTTATCACGCCTTACAAATAGCCAATGCATTAGTTCTCAACCAGTCCCTTGAGAATCCACCCACAGCCAGACCCATGGCCAGGCCTGGTGGCACATGACTGCAATCCCAGTGACTTGGGAGGCTGAGATAAAAGAATTGCAAATTCCATGTTAGCCTAGGCAACTTAGTAAGACCCTGTCTCAAAACAAAAAATAAAAAGGGCTGGGGTGTAGCTCAGTGGTGAAGTGCCTCTGGGTTCAATCTCTAGAATGGAAAGAGAGAGGGATGGGGCACGCCCATACTCTAAAGGGCTGAGGATGGTAGCTAAGAGACAGAGTATTTATTTACCTAGCATATTTAAGGACCTGAGTTCCATTCCCAATACTGCACCCACCCCGGCAGCCTCAACACACACACACACACACACACACACACACACACACACACTCAGAACCTCACTGACATTTTTGTTTGCAGCTGACTGGTTACCAGAAGGGGGAATTTCCTCATAATTATGTATATGCTTCATTAGTCTCATTAAACATGAATACTGCCATGTTTGAAAAAAAAAAAAAACGCTCAGGTTTTCTCAGGGAGGTAGCTCACACTGTAAATGACCCATCATAAAGACCCACACCTTTCCACTCCTGATAAGGGAAAGGTGAAGGTCCAGCTGTGTCACACATTTCCTCTAAGTCTGAATAATGTTGGAACCAATTGTTTCCTCCCTCGGCTGGTTCAAAGGACACTGTATTTTTTTTCACAGTGTCAAATGCTCAAATTGTACACCAAGTAGATGACCAATAAATAGCTATTAATGATCATGACTCAACCATTCTGGAAGTTATTAAGGTAAGGCCAGTCACCCCACAGACCCTTGTTACCATATTCTCCCAGAGAGTGCTCTTTCCATCCCCCACTACCAAGGTTGCCACCAACATGTCCTCTGCAGGGGAGAACAGTCATTTATTAGCCCCTTAATCTTTCCACTAACTTTCCAAAATTCGCACCAGTTAGGCTGATTTCCCTTTTCTCTCTGACAGCCCCCCAGGCTAATTCCATGGTGCCCTGTATTTCCATTAGCCTCAGTCAGTCCTAGAAGAAGGAACTTCTCGGTCATCCAAGATCATCACTGGAAACCCTTCCTGCCACCTGTGTCTGTCCTCAAATCTGCCCAAAGCCCTCTCCCTTCCCTTTCCAAAGTCTTTCACTGCGCGCTTTGCAGCTCTGTATCTGTAACTGTCAAACATCCTTGCTGTCTACATCTGCTTCTTTGGATGTTTCTCTGAAGCTTTTTTTTTTTTTTTTTTTTTTTAACTTTTCTCCTCATATCACAAGCACCTGAGGGCCAGAGGTGGTATAGCAGAAGTATAGTAGATTTTTCACTTGCCATTTCTTTTCTTTCTTTCTTTCTTTCTTTCTTTTTTTTTTTTTTTTTTTTTTTTTGGTACTGGGTATTAAACTCAGGGGCACTTCACCATTGAGCTATGTCCCTGGCCCCCCCCTTTTTTTTTTTTTTGAAATAAGGTGTCACTAAGTTGCTGAGGCTGGCCCTGAACCTGCGATCCTCCTGCCTCAGTACCCTGCTTGCCATTTCTTTTTTTTTTTTTTAATATTTATTTTTAGTTGTAGATGGACACAATACCTTTATTTTACTTATTTTTATGTGGTGCTGAGGATCAAACCCAGGATCTCAGACATGCTAGTCGAGCACTCTATCCCTGAGCCACAACCTCAGCCCCCACCCCCTGCTTGCCATTTCTAAACTATTTCTTCACTTTGAACACCCAGCTCCTTTGAAAGTCCCTGTTACCACTTCCCATCCTTTTGGCTCTCCTACTCAAGGACCACAGTTCTTCAACCTCCTCTGACAACTACTACTCTCAACCTTGTCCTCTTCCCTTCCACCCTCTGCTTAGGTTCCACGGCACATCATTTTCATCCCACTTTTGCAAACACCTTCCTTGATGATTATGCCCCTGTTATGATAGAAATATCATAATGACCTTGAATGTCCCATTCGGGTTGAATCCCAATAACTACCCTATGGAAAGCTGCCCCTAGCCAGATGCAGTGGTGCACTCCTGTAATCCCAGCGGCTCAGGAGGCCAAGACAAGAGGATCATGAGTTCAAAGCCAGCCTCAGCAAAAAACAAGGTTCTAAACAACTCAGTGAGACCCTGTCTCTAAATAAAATACAAAATAGGGCTGGGGCTCAGTGATTAAGTGCCCTTGAGTTAAATTCCTGGTACAAAAAAATAAAGAAAAAAAAAAAGGAAATTAAACAGTGGAAAAATCTGGCAGATATGACCTTTTCCAAGTGATCAAGGTTAACATCACCAGTAATAAACCACATTGATATCATGTATCTGCTGATATGACTTGATGAGAAGGGTGTCACATGGCTGGGCATTCTTTCCCCAAACTCACAACCTCAGTTTACCCAGGGGAAAAAAAAATTTGTGGGACATTCTACAAAACACCTGACTCATACTCTTCAAAAGTGTCAAGGTCATGAAAGATAGGAAAAGACTGAGAATAGATTAGAGAAGACTAATGGGATGACTAAATACAATGTAAGATCCTGGATTACATCCTAAAAGAATGAAAAGACAACAGTGGGAAAACTGGGAAATTCCAAATAAAGTTTGTAGCTTAGTAACGCCATACCAATGTTAAGGTACCAAGGTCATACAAAGTGTCATTAGGAGCGACTTGGTAAAGGGCCTGTACTATATTTGCAACTCTGATAAATATAAAATTATTTCAAAATAAATAAAAAATAAAAGCCCCTTGGACTAGAGGTATAGGGAAGTCAAAGAGCACTTGCCTAGCAAGCACAAGGTCCTGGGCTCCATCCCCAGCACCATCTTCTCAGGGCCAGCCTCTTTTCTCTGTGGCAGTATGTGGGGTATTTTGAAACCCTCTTCTAGTTTATTCCGACTTTATTTGGCCAACTGCCCTTCCATCTTCTTTCTTTCCTCCTCCACCCCGCCCCACTTTTTTTTTTTTTCCTGGTTGCTGGAGATTGAACCCAAGGCCTTGTGCTTGCTAGGCAAGCACTCTACCAACTGAACTATGTCCCCAGACCCCTCCTGTTTTTAAGAGGGAGTACCTCAGGGTTTAATCCTGAAACTCCTCTTTTTCCTATCTACACCATCTCCCTAATTATTCTATTCTTCCTTAGCTTTAAAGTACCATCTGTATTGGGCTGGGGATGTGGCTCAAGTGGTAGCGGGCTCGCCTGGCATGCGTGCGGCCCGGGTTCGATCCTCAGCACCACATACCAACAAAGATCTTGTGTCTGCCGAGAACTGAAAAATAAATATTAAAAAATTCTCTCTCTCTCTTTAAAAAAAATAAATAAATAAAGTACCATCTACAGTGGCTGGGTTCAGTGATAGAGGTCTTACCCAGCATGTATAAGGCCCTGTGTTCTAACCCCAGCACCACAAAATAAAATAGGTAGGTAGGTAGGAAGGAAGGAAGGATGGATACTACATATGTGAAGATGACTCCCACTTCCATACTCTACTTTGACATCGCTATATAATTTTGGGGGGAGGGTTGCTAAGGATAACCCAGGGACACTCTACCACTGAACTACATTCCCAGTGCTTTTTAGTTTTTATTTTGAAATAAGAGTCTCACTGAGTTGCTGAGGGTCTTGCTAAATTATCCAGGTTGGCCTTGAATTTTTGATCCTCCTGCCTCTACCTCCTGAGTTGCTGGGATTACAGGCATGTGACATTATGTCTGGCTGTGTATATCATTGAAGGGACAAAAGAACTTCCCTCGAGTCCTTTCCGCCTGAAATCCTCCCCATGTCAGCAAATGGTACTGTCATTCTCCCACAGCTGCTCAAGCTAAAAATCCTGAAAATCTTTGATTCTTCTCTTTTTCTTATACCCACACATGAGTATTAGAAATCCTATTTGCTCTAACTCCCAAAATTCATCCCTTCTATATTGATACTTCTCACCATTGTCACACTGTTCTTGCCCAAGTTAACATTACTTCTCACTTAGTGCAACAGCCTCTTCATCTCCATCCTTGCACTTACAATCCATTTTCTACAAAGCGCCCAGAAAAAGTGTTCTATTTACAGTATAAATCATGTCTGGCCCCTGCCTCTCTCCCTAGTTAGAATAATAACCTTGATATTCCTTACCTTTCAAACTTGGCCTGAGCTTACTCCTGCCTCAAGCCCCTCCTCCCTTGGTCATCAAATTCCAGCTCCATTGACCTCCTTTCTGTTCTTCCAGTGTTCTGTGTATATACTATACTTTTTCTATCTTATCAATAGCTATGTTGAGACATTTTGTTGAATGTGTTCCTGAATCGAGGTACCGCTATCATTTAAGGAAGTGGCTCTCAAGCAGAAGTAATACTGCCTGCTCTGGAAGGTAGGAGATGTGTAGAGGCTTTTTGAGATTGTTGAAGTGACTGAACGCATTGAGATGCGAATCTTGAAATTCTATGAAGAATATCCTGTCGAAAATTCCCTTACTGCTCCATGCGGTGACACCCATCTAAGGTAATCTTATATCCAGAAAACCATGTAGGCAAGGATATGCACAGGAACTTTTATTTATCAGAGTCCCAAAGTGGAAACAAGCTGATGTTCACCACGAGAGAAGGAAAAAAAAAAAAAAAAAAAAAAAGTGGTATGTTCGTATAATGGAATGCTGTTCAGTAATTAAACAACAAAAAAGACTGGGGGAGGTGGACCACGCCTGTAATCCCAATGGCTCAGGAGACTGAGACAGGAGGATTGAGAGTTCAAAAGCCAGCCTCAGCAATAGCATGGGGCACAGTCTCTAAATAAAATACAAAATGGGGGCGGGGGTGGGGGTGGGCTGGGGTTGTGGCTCAGTGGGAGAGCACTTGCCTAGCATGTGTGACACACTGGGTTTGATATTCAGCACCACATAGAAATAAATACATAAAATAAAGGCATTGTGCCCATTCATAACTAAAAAAAAATAAATACAAAAATACAAAATAGGGCTGGTGATGTGGCTAATAACATCATGAATTTCAAAAGCATTTTGCAATATTTTTGTTCAATCCCAGTACCAACCAACCAACCAACAGGGGCACAAAGTTAAGTAACTTGCTCAAGCTTTTTCCAGGACAAGAATTAGGATCCTGTCTTTGAGTCCCTCTGCCACGTGGGCAGGGCAGACTCTTCCCCTGCTGGGATCATACAAGAGTCCCACAAAGGCAAGATGCTGCAGATCTTCCTATGTGTGTTTGGTTAAATTCTGTTTCAACATCTTATGTTTTAAACACTGACCTTACATCTCCCTCCACTGCCCATCCATGTGAAGTGGATCCTTGGGCAATGAATCATTCTATAAAAGCAAAAATTGGGGGGGGGGTGCTGGAGATTGAACCTAGGAGGGCTTAACCACTGAGCCACATTCCAGCCCTTCTATTTATTTATGTATTTGTTTGCTTATTTATTTTTAAAACATCAAATTGTATACTTTATTTATTTATTTTTTTGTGGTGTTGAGAATCAAACCCAGTGCCTTGCACACGCCAGGCAAGTACTCTACCACTGAGCCACAACTCCAGCCCTATTTTTTATTTTTTGATGGTGCTGGGGATCAATCCCAGGACTTTATGTATGCTAGACAAACACTCTACCAAATGACCTATACCCCCAACCCTTTATTTTTTATTTTGAAACAGGATCTTGCAAAGTTACTTAGGGCCTTGCTAAATTTCTGAGCTGGCTTCAGACTTGCAATCCTGCCTCAGCCTCCAGAATTGCTGGGATTACAGGCGTACACAACTGTGCTTGGCAAAATAAAACAATTTTAGGGTGGGGTTTGAACTCAGGGACACTCAATCATTGAGCTACATCCCCAGCACTATTTTGTATTTTATTTAGAGACAGAGTTTCACTGAGTTGCTTAGCTCCTTGCTTTTGCTGAGGCTGGCTTTGAACTCGGGATCCTTCTGCTTTAGCCTCCCGAGGTGCTGGGATTACAGATGTGCACCACTTCGCCTGGCAAAATAAAACAAAGCTGGAAAAGCTGGGTGTGGTGGCACACGCCTGTAATCCCAGCAGCTCAGGAGGCTGAGGCAGGAGGATCCCGAATTCAAAGCCAGCCTCAGTCATCAACTTAACGAGGCACTTAGCAACTCAGTGAGACCCTGTCTTTAAATAAAATACTTAAAAGAACTGAGGATGTAGCTAAGTGGGTTAAACCTCCCTGGGTTCAATCCCCAGTACCAAAAAAAAAAAAAAAAAGGTGTGTCCGGTGGGGGACTGGAGATAAAGCTCAAAGCACCCTGGGTTTACTCCTCAGCACACAAAAAAGGAAAACTCTGAGATGGTGACAATAGGGCATTAAGTGCAGGACCCTTCTACCCATGGGGTCCTATGAGACTGCCCAGGTTGTACATCACGCAGTCATCCTTGAATTCTAGAACAGGCAAACTAACTGACAATGGTGGTGGAATCAGAATTGGGGCAGGAACTGGAGAAGGCAGGGATTGACTGAGAAGTGGAGAATGGAACTTTCTGAATGGAACTTTCTGAAGTTATGTTTACCTGGGTAGAATCTGGATCACAAGAATATGCATTTGTCAAATTCATTTATGTGGGGCTGGGAATGTGGCTCAGGCAGTAGCTCGCTCGTCTGGCATGCATGCGGCCCGGGTTCGATCCTCAGCACCACATACAAAGATGTTGTGTCTGCCAATAACTAAAAAATAAATATTAAAATTCTGTCTCTCGCTTTAAAAAAATGAATCATTTAAAAAAATTCATTTATGTTACACTTAAAATTTTCCTTTTGGGGCTAGAATGTAGCTCAATGGCAGAATGTTTATCTCACCCGCACAGGGCACTGGGTTTGATCCCTAGCACTGAAAAAAAATTTTTTCTTTCTTACAAATTTTATCTCAAAGGGAAAAAAAAAAGATTCTAAACAAATACTGTTCTCTAGGTGATGATCTATATACTATGTATTTAGGGAGAAGTATACTGAAGTCTACAACTGACTTTGTTTTTTGGGTTTGTTTTTTGGGGCACTTAACCACTGAGACACATCCCAGCCCTTTTTAAAAAATTATTATTATTATATTTTTAGTCGTAGTTGTCAGTATATTTATTTATTTATTTATGTGGTGCTGAGGATCAAACCCAGGGCATTGCACTTGCTAGGCAGTGCTCTACCGCTGAGCCACAACCCCAGCCCCTTTTTTTTGTTTTCTTAGGAACAAGGCCTAAGTTGCTGAGGCTGGCTTTGAACTCACAATCCTCCTACCTCAGCCTCCTGAGCTGCTGGGATTATAGGTGGGCACCACTGCACCCAGTTTACAATTGAGTTTTTTTTTTTTTGTTTAATTTTTTAAAATTTTGTTTTTTTAAAACAAAAATATGGACAACATGCCTTTATTTTATTTGTTTACTTTCATGGGGTGGTAGGCAAGCACTCTTCCATTGAGCTGCAGCCTCAGCTCTACAACTGACTTTTGTTTTGTCTTTGTGTTGGTGGGGATTGAACCCAGGGCCTTGTGCATGTGAGGCAAGCACTCTACCAACTGAGCTATGTCCCCAGCCCTACAATTGACTTTTAAATGCATCAAAATAATAAGACAGACAGATAGGTACATGATAAAGCAAGTGTAGGAAACATTATTGGTATAAAAACTGGGTAGGTATACAATTTCATTGTAAAATGTTTTCAAATTTTATCTACGTTTGAAAATTTTCATATTAAATAGTGAAAACATGTATACATCTAATAGAGTTTTCAACTACATGAAACAAAAATTGACAGAACTGAAAGGAAATAATATAATGATAAAAAATTTGGCCACAATATCCCCAATTACACTTGAATATTTTAATGTTCCACCATTCAATTCTAGTAATTGACATAAGTGGGCAGAAAGTTAAAAGAACTGAACAATACTTCTAACCAATTTGACCTAGTTGATAATTTACTGAACACATCACCTACCAAAATACTCATTCTTGTCAAGTATATATAAAACATTAAACAACATGTACCATATGGTGGGTTATAAAACACTTTTTTTTGGTGTTAGGGCTGGAACACAGGTCCTCAAGCAAGCTAAGCATGTACTCTGCTGAGCTATACCCAAAGCCCCATAAAACAAGTTTTGGTAAATTTAGAAGGATTAAAATCACCCAGTTTGTTGTTGAAATTAATAGCAAAAATATATATGGACAATCCCTAAATATTTGGAAATTAAACAACATATTAAGTGATCTATGGATCAATGAAAAAATCATAAAAGAAACTAGAAACCATTTGGAACTGGATGATAATTACAAAACAACATACCAAAATTTATAGGCAACAGTTAAAGTGGTGACTAAGCTTAAATGGCTATGATATGGGGAAGAAAGATCTAAAATCATCTAAGTTTTTACCTTAGAAAGTTAGAAAAAGAAGTTAAGTCCAAAGTAAATAAACGATAGAAATAATAAAAATAAGATTGAGGACTGAGGGTGGTCAGTGATAGAGTGCTTGCTTAGCATGTATGAGGCCATGGGTTAAATTCCCAGCACTAAAATAAATAAAAAAGCAAAAAAATCAATGAAATAAAAAATAAAAAAGTAAACAAAAATCAATAAAACCCCAAATTAATTCTTTTTAAAAATATATAAACTTATAAATCTCTAACCAGACTGACAATATAAAAAGGAGGGGTGGTACAAATTACTCATAAAAGGAATAAAGTAAAGCACATATGTACTTATTCTACAGATATTCAAAACACAGAGGGGAATATGACAAACAACTTTATCTCAATAAATATGTCAATTTAGACACAATTAAAAAAAAATTTTTTAAACACAGACTGCGGACTGTAGCTCTGTGGTAGCATACACACGCTTAGCATGCTCAAGGGTCCTGGGTTCAATTCCCAGAACCAAAAAAATAAATAAACAAATAAAATTCAAGCAAGATTTTTTGCAGAAATTGATAAGATGATTCTAAAATTAATATGGAAATACAAAGGAGCAAGGATAGTCAAAACAGCTTTGAAAAACCACCACAAAAGGAAAAGATTTCTGGGCTGGGGTTGTAACTTTGTGGAAGAGAGCTTGCCTACTGTGTGTGAGGCACTGGGTTCGATTCTACAAATAAATAAAATAAAGGTGCATCCACAACTAAAAAAATATTTGAAAAACAAAAGGATTTCTATTATTAGATTATAAGACTCAGTAATCAACATAGCATAGTACTAGAGCAAGGGCAGACACATAATGTGCATGAAACAGAATTCAGAATTCAGAAACAGACTTTATATATGGTTAATTTTTTTTTTTTTTTGAAGTGGGTATTGAACCCAGGGTCGCTTAACCACTGAACTACATTTAATTTTGAGACAGGGTCTCGATAAGTTGCTGAGTGTGGGCTTTGAAATTGTGATCCTCCTCCCTCATTCTCCTAAGCAGCTGGGATCACAGGTGAGCACCACTGCAAAAGGCTAAAAGCATTCTTTAATAGTAAAGAGAAAGTCATTATTAATATCTCCAGTCTATTGCCACCACGCCCAGTTGGCTATCTTTTCTTTTTTCTTTTGGTACTAGGGATTGAATCCAGGGAACTTTACTACTGAGCAACATTCCCAGTTCTTTTTATTTATTTATTTGTTCGAGACAGGATCTCACTATGTTGCCCTCAAACTTTCAGTCCCTCTCCTCAGTCTCCTAAGTGGATTACAGGTGAGATTACAGGTGTGCACTGGGCTGGCTTTCTGCTTGGGTTCTTAGTCGATAGGATGCAGAAGCTGAAAAAGCTTAACTACAAATTTTAATCTTGTCATATTTCTTTCTTAGTCAAGTACTATTTATCAAACTGACTCTTTACAAAATTAAAAAAAAAACAACTACCCATAAAATTGAGAATAATTTTAAGAGTATTATTGGGTGCAAAAATCCTACAAAAATATTAATAAACGTTTTAAAATATGGTGCTGGAATTACAAAATGTTCAAAATGAAAGCATAAAATGGTAGTAATTTTCAGCAGTGAATGACAAATTGAGAAGGCATTAAAGAGCTAAAAAAAAAATAAACAATACCTAGGATGTTGCGAATCAGAGATTGGTGATTGGTTTTGTCATTTAATAATCATGTTTACTCAGTTCACTTTATTGAAATGAATAATTTAGTAAACAGCTGTCAAATTTTAAGAGAGTGAGTTCCTCCTTGATTAGGTAATTGATTTAGCCCTGACAATGGAACACTGTGCAAATAGAGCCACAATAACCAGTTACATTATTCTTGAGAAAAGCATGTGTAGTTAGGGGAGGGAGGTTCAACTTCCTGAAATCATCCCAAACTCAGCAGGCAACAAAAATCTGGTTAATTGGTTCCTGATTTATTAGTAATATTCTTTTCATGGAAACAAGTTGCTCAACAGATCACAACGTACCAAAACCAGATCTGGCAGCTCAAATTTAGATTTAAAAGGCTGACAGGGTTTTCTTAAGATGTCAACCATGGCTGGGGTGGTAGCAAATAAATGCCTGTAGTCTCAGCTACTTGGGAGCTGAGAGGAGAGGATAACTTGAGCCCACCATTTAGGAACCTAGACAGTGAGACCCAGATGGGGTGGGGTGTGGGGTGTGGGGTGGCTTGAGATGCCAATCATTAAATAATTAAATAGTTTATTTAATGTACCAAGTAAAATTCAAATTATAGAGGTACTTATAGCTATGATTATTTACATTAATCAATTTTCTTACACTTAAACAGGAGAGTAAAACTTAAGTTATTGTTCAATAAAAGCATAATCTTTGACTTAACATAGATTATGTAAAAACTAATCAAATTTAGTTGAATCTTTAAATTGCTTTTTTGTCTCTCCTCTCGAGAATTCTTACTCCCAGGATTTAAGCAGATAAAAAGTCTCTTTTCAACAGGTTATAACGATAGTACAGCTTTAAAAAAAAAAGCATTAAAACAATTATGCTTTAATAGTTATTAAAAACTTAAAATATTACAATTATTTTAAGACTAATAATACAGTTTGAATTCATTTGCATTGAAATATCTTTTGTGTCCACTTGCCTACATTTAGCTTTCTCTAATATTAATCAAAACTAGCCAGGCGCGATGGCACACACCTGTAATTCCAGCGGCTGGGGAGGCTGAGAATGAAGAGTTCAAAGCCAGCCTCGGCGATGATAAGAATCTAAGCAGCTCAGTGAGACCCTGTCTCTAAAGAAAATACAAAATAGGGCCGGGGATGTGGCTCAGTGGTGGAATGCCCCAGAGCTCAATCCTGGTAATAAACAAACAAACAAACTGAAGCAAATTTAATTTCCCAGCATTTGCCTCCAAGGGAAAACCTTTTCATCAAGATCCCAAAATGTTTATATGAAAAAGGATTATTGATAATTTTAAAGAACACACGAATCTGTCATCGTCAGGGAGCCAGGGAAACTCTGTCTTGTTTCGAAAAAAGTATAATAAACTGCCCGGTAAAGCTCAAAGGTCATCTTTTTTATTGTGCTCCGGGTGGTTCCCGGTTCTTAGTTTCTCTGCCACTCTCCCCGCCCCCGCGTCCCCCCACCCACCCCCTTTCCCGTGTACACTTTGGTAGCGTTCCTTCGGAGGAAAGGAAGCCTCAGTATTTTCAAACCTACTCTGGAGCCACCAAGAGTCCTATCTTCTTTCCCAGGGAGCAAGCACCTGGCAGCCACACGCGAGCGCGCACCTGGAGTGGGGGCGCCCCCCCCGCCCCACGGCCGCGGTGGGGATGGGGGATGGGAGCCTGTCCCTTGCCCCGCCCCCCAGGAGGTGACTCACTCCCGGCCCCCGCGGGCAGAGTCGAGCGGCCCCGGGAAGGGGCCGAGGGGCGGGGCCGCCAGGTGCCGCAAGTCTGCGCTCCACCCCGCCGCGTCCAGAGCGCTCACTCCTCAGGCGAGTTCGCACCTAAGTCCGGTCCACCGACGCGGATCCGCGCGCCCCAGGCCTCGCGCGCCCGGCTTTCTGAGCCCTAGTCCCTCCACCGAGTCGCGGGACGCCGCCGCACCCCTCTTTTCGACGCGCGCGCAGTATGGCGCGCCCCCAGGTCCTAGCGTTCGGACTCCTGCTCGCAGCGGCGACGGCAGCGGTGGCCGCGGCTCAGAAAGGTGAGATGCGCACCTGGAGCGGAGTTGCGCAGTTGGGCCGAGCCGGGCCGGGCCCGCCGGGACCTGGCGGCTTTCGGCGCCGGAGTCGAGAATAACGAGGAAGGGACCGAGAGCCCACGCTTTGCCGCCTGAAGACCGGACGGCGCGGGCAGCGCGCGGGTCCCGGTCCTCCGCACCGTGGAGGCGGTGAGAAGGCGCCCGCCCACTCGCTGCGGACGGAGGGAGCAGCCGCCCTTTGCACTTGTCTCTAGAGAAAGCAGCCGGGTTGGGGCGAAGGGGCCGGCGGGGATCCGAGTGAGTAGGTTGGATCGCTCCTAAGGCCTCAGTACCTGAACCTCAAGCTGGGGCGCGCCCACCTCCCCGGCCCCAGCCGACTTTGGATTTGAAACCAGTCGGGTCCGGTAGCGGAGCCTTTGTGGCCGCTGCTATTCCGCCCGCCTCCTCCCGAGGCACCTGCAGCGGGCCCCGGATGTGGGCCTCGGGCGGGGACAGGTAACTGAGAGCCGCTATGCACCTGCGCGCGGGAGACGAGCCTTCTGGGACTTGACCACCAAACGTGTTTTCCCTTTTCTAAAAATAATACGAGCATAAACCAAGTTTGTTGTAGGGAACGCAGAAATAAAGATAATTGCACAGGGTAAAAATCCCGTAATCCCACCACCTCGAAAATCCCATAATTAATAATTGGGTATATGTCTATATATCTAAAGGCCCCTCCTTTAGATGTTGCTCTAAACACTGCCCTAAATCTAGACATGTAGGTTTATATCTCCCCACGCCCCTCATAGTATCCAGAGTTTTCCATTTCCTTTAGTCTTTAAAAGCAAGATTTAAATGGTGGGTGAACATTAGGATGGTCAGTATCCAAATGTTAGAATATAGTTTAGTTTGATTCCAGTTCTTCTTGCTCTGAAATAGCTTGGCTGTGGTTGTTTGATTTATCTGTAAGATAGTATCTAGAAGTAGGGAGAATTGGACAAAGCTCTTAAGTAATGTTTTTCTACCTTGAATCTTGAGCTGAATAGTTAATCTTAATTGCAACTTAAATGGGAAAATTAAAACCAATTGGAAACATGGGATATGAAGTGCTGATATAAAAATTATTTTATTTGTCATGTGTTTTAAATGTTTGCACTATCTTAACTAGACAGATAAAAGGATTGGATGGGCTAGATGTAGTATCACAGCACGGAGATCACAAACTGGAGACTGGCCTGGGCAATTTAGTAGATCCTGTCTCAAAATAAAAAGGGAGGATATAGCTTAGTTCTAGAGCATCCGTGGGTTCAAACCCCAATACTGTGCCAAGAGGAAATGGTGGAGGGGCCAATTTGAAGTTAAAATGAACTTTCCAGGTAGTCAAGGATAAAACAATTAAACTGACATCCCTACCTCAATGGGTGCTTAGTATCACTTTGAGAATGGGATACTAGGGTTTGATGTAGTTAGGAAACAAACAAAGATGCACCCACATTCAATCTAAAGTGTAATTTTTCCAAGATAGAAAATGTTCTAGCTGGGCTTGGTGGCACATGTCTATAATTCCAAGGACTCAGGAGGCTGAAGCAGGAGCATCACAAAGCCAATCTTGGCAATTTAGTGAGACCCTGTCTCAAAAAAAAGGAAAAAAAGGAAATGCTCTGAATGTTAAATATGTTTCTATCGAAGCAAGCATCCCTTAAGAAAATGGGGTAGAAGCCAGGTGTGGTGTTGCACACTGTAATCCCAGTGACTCTGGAGGCTGAGGCTGGAAAATCACAAGTTCAAGGCCAGCCTCAGCAATTTAATGAGACCCTTAAATAATTTAGGGAGAATCTGTCTCAAAAAGGGGTAGGGATGTAGTTCAGTGTTAAATTGACCCTGAGTTTAAAAAAAAAAGGCAGTAACTGAAAGGCAGGGATTAACAGGATAGAAGAAGGGACAGAGCTGAAAATAAAAGTATAGCAAAGGCAGAGCTGATAATGACCTTTGGCGAGCTGTTTACCAGCATTGTGTAGCTCAGTGATAGAGTGTATGCTTGGAATCCTGGATTCAATCCCAAGCACTGCAAAAACAAAAATAAAAACAAAAAACAATTGTTTAAAAAATTGAAATGGGGATCCCAGGATGTACTCAGCGTTAGAGGGCTTGCATCGTGTGTGAAAGGCCTTGGGTTCTATCCTTAGTACTACAAAAAAGAAAAGAAAAAATTGAAATGAGATGGAGTACAGATTAGGCTATCTGTGTGTGTGTAATGTATACAAACTGTGTAGCAGGTGCCAGGCAGTTAGGAAGCACTTAAATTATAGCTGAAAAAACATTTAGGACCACTTTTTTTTTTTTTTTTTAAGAGAGTGAGAGAGGAGAGAGAGAGAGAGAATGAGAGAGAGAGAGAGGATTTTTAATATTTATTTTTTAGTTCTCGGCGGACACAACATCTTTTGTTGGTATGTGGTGCTGAGGATCGAACCCGGGCCGCACGCACGCCAGGCGAGCGCCCTACCGCTTGAGCCACATCCCCAGCCCTAGGACCACTTTTTAAGATTTTGTGTCCCTGTCACTTGGGCATTACTGTCGGAACATTTAGCAAGGACATCAGAGTTGATAGTTGGATTGGATGCTGAGGCTGGCTTTGAACTCATGATGCCCCTGCCTCAGCCTCCTGAGCCACGCTGGATCCACATTTTAAATTACATTTGTGGGACTGGGGTTGTGGCTCAGTGGTAGAATGCTCACCTAGCATGTCCAAGACCCTGGGTTCTATTCTCAGCACCACATAAAAATAAATAAGTAAAAGGTATCATGTCCAACCACAACTAAAAAAATAAAATTAAATTTAAAAAATTATATTTGTTTGTATATGTGTGTGTCTGTCTGTATGTATGTAATATTTATTTTTATTTTCTAGAATGTATCTGTGAAAACTATAAGCTCGCTACAGACTGCTATAAGAATGAAAATGATGAATGCCAGTGTACATCCATTGGTACAAAAAATACTGTCATTTGTTCCAAATGTGAGTAAAATACTTTTACTACTGCCTTTAAGCATATCTTTTTTTTTTTTTTTTTTTTGGTCCCAGGTATTGAACTCAGGGGCACTCGGCCACTGAGCCACATCTCTAGCCCTATTTTTGTATTTTATTTAGAGACTGGGTCTCACTGTGTTCTTAGTGCCTTGCCATTGCTGAGGCTGACTTTAAACTCTCAATCCTCCTGTCTCAGCCTCCCAAGCTGCTGGGGTCACAGGTGTGCTCTTTAAGCTTATCTTGATAAGAGGTTTTTTTTTTTTTTTTTTTTTAATTGATATGCTTCAAATTGGAAAGGGTTTTATTGGCTCAAATCTGAATTGTTTTATTTTGTCATAATTATTCTACATCTGAAGCTTCTTATCTTCAGCAAGTAATTAAGTGTGGGAAAATGGAAATATGAAATAATCTTTGGCCTGGGAGTTTAGTGTTAGATTAAAAAGCGTTTTTTTCCCTGGGCATGTAAAACTATAGTTATTTTTCAATTTGACTTTCAACTTTCTTTTCAGTGGCATCCAAATGTTTGGTGATGAAGGCAGAAATGAATTCCTCAAAGTCTGGGAGAAGAGGGAAACCGGAAGGGGCGATCCAGAACAATGACGGGCTGTATGACCCTGACTGTGACGAGAAAGGGCTCTTTAAAGCCAAGCAGTGCAATGGCACTGCCACGTGCTGGTGTGTGAACACTGCTGGGGTCCGAAGAACTGACAAGGACACTGAAATTACCTGCTCCGAACGAGTGAGGACCTTGTAAGTGGAGCTGCCCATATTACTGGTTTTTTGCTTTTCAGATTTATTAAGTTTGTTTTTGTATGTAAATATGATTTCATGGTTTAGAATTCAAAATATAGGAAAGGGTGTATCCCTTTCCATCCCATCCCAGGCCCCCATTTACCCAGTATACCTGCCTAGAACTGTGTCATCAGTTTATTCCATCACCTTCCAAAGAGAATATATGAATTTAATATGTAGACAAATATATATATATACATTTGTGTGTGTGTGTGTGTGTGTGTGTGTACACCAGGGATTGAACTCAGGGGTGCTTAACCACTAAGCCACATCCCCAGCCCTTTTGTTTTTTTATGTAAATGGTAGCATACTAGGCATAATTTTCCTTTCTTATTTTCACTTAACACTGTTCAGTATTTTAATGTTGGAATAGTGTTAAATGTATGTAACTTAAGCTATTTCCATATTTGCTCATTTATTGTGTTGTGAAAGTGAGATAGGAGGGCTGAGGCTCAGTGGTAGAAAGACCCTGGGTCTAATCCCCAGCACCAAAACAAAGATTGATGGGGAGTGATGGTTGTCTCCAGGATTATTTAATGGAAAGGAACAGAAACACACTCAAGCTGGCTTAAGCTAACAAAACTTTGTTAGAAGGAGCTGGAAACTGGAAAGGTGTCAAGCCCCAAATCCTGACTCTGTAGTTCTTTCTTGTGGAGACGCATGGTCAATTTTCTCTGGTTCTTTCAGTTCCCTTTTGTCTTTTTTTACTTGAGAAGGGCCCAATACAGCTAGCTTAGCCTTCACTTTCATGTGACTTTATATGTTGTAGCCAGAGGCCAGAGGGTCAATATGAGAAAGGGTGTTCCCTCTGGATTGGTTCTGTATGATGGATGTATGAGAATGAGGGAAAAAATTATGAGCATATTTACTTTCTGCAACAATCCTTGTTCTGTTAGCTCTCTTGTAATTCCACTTGAGAATTTTAGCATTTTTTTGTTTATTAGGAAAATAGTATAAAAGATTGAGTTATAGACCATTGTCACTGTCTTTTCACTTTACAGCTGGATCATGATTGAACTGAAACACAAAGCAAGGGAAAAACCTTACAATGTTCAAAGTTTGCAGACGTAAGTGCAATTACACGGATCCTATTTCCTTTCAGAATTGCTTCTCAAATCTTTTTATTCTGCACCATTAGAAAAACTAAATTTAAATGCCTTTTCTTACTTTCTTGAAATAATTTTTTGAAATAGATTTGCAATAATTGTGCCAGTATTTCCTCACCAGTTAACAATATGCCCCATTGTCTGTTAAGTGAATGCACTTTATATCTATCTGTGCATGTACAGGTATTTTTCCTAGAACTATTTGAGAGCAAGTTGTAGGTGTCATGTCCCTTTCCCCTACTTGAATGTATTGTTTCTTAAGGGAAAAAAAAAAGGCGTTGTCATATATAACCACTGTATGATGATTAAAGTTAGGAAATTAACTGTAATCCCATATCATGCCAGTTTTCCCATTGATGTTCTTTGTAGCAAACTCCTCCACCTCATTACTGGGATTGAATCCCAGGGTGCTTTACCACTGAGTCATATTCCCAGTTTCTTTTATTTTTAAAAATTTTTTGAGACAAGGTCTTAGTAAGTTACTGGGGCTGGCCTTGAACTTGGAATCCTCCTGCCTTAACCTACCTGGTAACTGGGATTACAGGTGCCGCCACACTGGGCAGGGTTTACATTTTTGATATGAAAACTATACAAGTGATCTTGTGTCCTTTACAGTACTCACTTCAGAAGGTCCATAATGTTACCTAGTCCCTTCACTGGTAATGTTAATTGCTTAAAGTGATGTCTACCAGGTTTCTCCACTGGTAGAGTTAACATTTTCCCCTTTGTAATTAATAAACTGGGCAGATTCTTGGATACTGTGTGAATGTTTTCTTTTTCTATTCAGACTGGCTCTCAACAGTTTTGGTAACAATGAATGATGCAGCCTGAACCAATTATTATTATTATTACTTGCAAAGTATCATGAAATTTTTAGCACTTCGGGGCACAGTGGCTTGGGGCTGTAATCTCAGCGATTCAGGCAGCTCAGGCGGCTGAAAAATGAAGATCAGAAGTATGAGGCCTGCCTGGGCAACTTAGCAAGACCATGTCTCAAGAAATAAAAAGGATTAGAAATATATGTAACTCAATGGTAGAGCATCCCTGGATTCAATCCAGTAATAACCAAAATAATAATACCAAGAGTAAAAATAATAAAAATTTTGAAATGATGACTGTAGACTTCAAGCCATCTGCTTGGTTAGAAAGCACAGCTCCTTCTTCTTGCACAAAAGTTTTTAAAAACACAAATTTTTAATTATTTACAGTGCAATTCAAGAAATGATGACCACTCGGTATCTACTGGATCCAAAATTTATCACAAATATTCTGGTATGATTTTTTTTTCTGATAAATGAGATTTAACAGAAAGTTGGTGGGACATAAGGGCAGATGGTGTAGTAGTGGTAAACGCATTTGCGTAGCAACGTAAGTCCTGGATACTTAATGTGAAATTTCTGTTGATATTTACCTTCCGTAGCCTTTGAAAACCCAAGTTTTGCTGTCTTATTCCCTTGGATAATTTTTTCAATTATTAGTGATAAATTTACCTAGTAATGGAAAAGAATATTTCTGCATGTAGATTACAGAAAACCAAACACTGAATATTCTATTGAATGTTGATATTTTCATATGCTTTTGATTACACTAATAATCTGTATTTTCTACTGTTTCCCTCAGTATGAGAATAATGTTATCACTATTGATCTGGTGCAAAATTCTTCTCAGAAAACTCAAAATGATGTGGACATAGCTGATGTGGCTTATTATTTTGAAAAAGATGTAAGTATAAACTTTATTCATGTGTTCAGAAATATAATGTGTGGGGCTGGGGTTGTGGCTCAATGGTAGAGCATTTGCCTCACACGTGTGGGGTACTGGGTTCGATCCTCAGCACCACATAAAAAATATAAAAATAAAGATATTGTTTCTGTCTACAACTAAAAAATAATATTCTTAAAAAAGAAAGAAAATGCTTATTAAAAAAAAGAAATATAATGTGTATCATGCTTCAGTGGAGTCAAGATCTTTTATTACCTTTTTCTCCACATGTAGTTCAACCTTCTCTCTGATTCTTAGAATGAAGTTTGTTTTCCTTGTCATTCATATATTCCTTTCTTACTTGTTTGTATATTTGTATGTCTATCAAATTTTTCTGCCTAGATTATTTCATCTTCTTCCTCCTCTTCCTCTTTTTTTTTTTTTTTTTGTTATAGTGCTGAGATCAAACCCAAGTCCTTGAGCATGCCAGGAAAACAGTCGACCACTGAGCATACCTGCTAGCCCTCTTCTCTCTCATACTTATTATTACCTCCCTAGTAGTTACTTTGGGTGTATATTCTCCCCTATTCAACTAATAATTTACATGGGCCAGAGTTTACATTTCTAAAAAAGCTATGTTAGTTGGTGTGATTGAAATGTTTTATTTACAAAAAGTTTTGTTTAAACTTTTATGATAATGAGATATTTCTGTTGAATCTGAGATTTTTTTTTTTTTAAATCCAGACTTGAGTGGGGTACAGAGATAGAAGGACAAATACATGAAATAAGATTGGTTATATGTTGATATTTTTTAATTTGGGTGTTAGCTTCATTATATGAATCTGATTTATATGTGTTTGAAATTTTCCTGTAATTTTTCAAAGATTTCAGTGGGTCAGATCATTGTTACTGAAACCATAAAGATTTTGGCAGCAGTTCTTTGGTACACAATTGGCATGTAATTTAATTATAAGTGGCTGAAATTGGTTTGCTTAGATGTTTTCGTTTTTCTCCTTTTTGTTATAGGTGAAAGGGGAATCCTTGTTCCGTACATCAAAAATAGACCTGAGAGTAGATGGGGAACAACTAGAACTGGATCCTGGTCAAACTTTAATTTATTATGTTGATGAAAAGGCCCCTGAATTTTCAATGCAGGGCCTAAAAGCTGGTATTATAGCTGTCATTGTGGTTGTGACAATAGCAGTTATTGCTGGTATTGTTGTCCTGGTAAGTACAGAATAAGTAAAAAATTTCATTTAAGGATATAGCTTTTTTTTTTTTTTTTTTTTTTTTTTTAATACTGGGGATTGAACCCAGGGGCACTTAACCACATCCCTAGCCCTTTATTTTTGCATTTTATTTAAAGTCCGGGTCTAACTGAGTTGCTTAGGGTCGCACTAAGTTGCTAAAGCTAGCTTTGAACTTGTAGTCCTCCTGCCTCAGCCTCCTGAGCTGCTGGTATTATTACAGGTGTGCATCGCTGTGCCCAGCAAGGATATATTCTTTTACTTACTTTTTTTGCTCCCAATATTGGGGATTAAACTCAGGACCACATGTATATGTTTAAGAATATATTCCTTTCTTTTTTTTTTTTCTAAGTACTAGAGATTGAACCCAGGGGTATTTTACCACTAAGTTGCTTAGGGTGTTGCTGAGTTGCTGAGTCTGGCCTTGAACTTCTGATCCTCCTGCCTCAACCTCCCAAATTGCTGGGATTACAGATGTGCACCATGTCATGGGTTTTCAAATATATTCTTAAAAGTTAAAGCTGAGGGTGTAGTTCATTAGGAGAGTGCTTGCCTTGCATCCATGGAACACAGGGTTTGATCTCCAGCATGGCAATAAAAGGGAAAAAAAGTTAATTAAAATAACTGCAGGGCTGGGGTTGTGGCTCAGTGATGGAGCACTTGCCTTGCGAGGCACTGGGTTCAATCCTCAGTACCACATAAAAATAAATAAATAAAGATATTGTGTCCACCTACAACTAAAAAAAAATATTTAAAAAAATAAAACAAAAAAATCTGCTGACTGGCCATAGTGCACACACCCATAATCCTAGCGTCTTGGAAGACTAAGGCAAGAGGATTGAGAGTTCAAAGCCAGCCTCAGCAATTTAGTGAGGTTTAAAGCAACTTAGCAAGACCCTGTCTCAAAATAAAAAAGGGGATAGGGATGTGGCTCAGTGTTTAGATGCTCCTGGGTTTGATTCCCTGTTCAACAAACAAGTACCACATTCGTGTTCTAAAACATATTAAATAAAGCAAAATTTTTATCCACCCCCGCTAATTTTATAATTCTGTAGTGAATGAATGTCAAGCAGGGCGGTTCATCAGTAAATTTCATCAACACAACAGAATTCAGAAATAGATTTGAGGATATGTAGGAACCTATATATTTAAATTTTTGAAAAAATTTTTTTCAGTTATAGATAGATACAATACTTTTGTTTTATTTATTTATTTTTATGTGGTGCTGAGGATTGAACCCACTGCCTCTCACATGCTAGGCAAGTGCTCTACCACTGAGCCACAACCGTAGCCCTGTATTTTTAATTCAGTAGAGTAACCCTGCTCCATGTCAATAAAACAAACGTTGAATTCCTATTTCACCCCACCAGGGCACAGGCCATGCCCAACTGTGTGTGACAAGTGTATGCAGAGCCTAGTAATGTAAAAGGAATGGGCAGAAAGATAAATTTCAAGAAAATTTAACTTAGAAAATGTTTCTATAACTTTGTGATAAGGAAAACCATCTAAGGCAAGAAATCTAAAATCCATAAAAGACTATATAAGTTAAACTTTATTTATTTATTTATTTATTTATTTGGTACCAGGAGTGTTAACTACTGAGTTAACCACATCACCATCCTTATTTTTTGAGATAGGGTTTTTTAAGGTGCTTTGGACCTTGATAAGTTACTGAGGCTGGCTTTAAACTTGCCATCCTCTTGTCTCAGCCTCCTGATCTGCTAGGATTATAGGCGTATGCCACTGAACCTGGCTGAGCTGGAACTTTTGATCTTCCTGCCTCAGAATATCCTGAATATCTGGAATTCCAAGCATGTGTCAGCATGATTGACTCAAAATTAAATGTTTGTGACGTTTTATATGTCAAAAAATATTATAAAGTAAAAAGTGTGAAGCTGGGCCCCATGGTCACACCTATAATCCCAGGTACTTGGGAGGCTGAGGTTCCAGACTAGCCTGGGTAATGTAATGAGTTTCTATATTAAAAAAAAAATCAATGATAGACTGGGAAAAATATTTATGATTATTAAAAAATTGATATTATGCATAGTATGCAAAGAGATCCTACAAATTGATGAGGAAAAAAAGGGATGGCAACTGGTATGGATAGACAATTTATCCATAAATAAATTGTTGGCAAAGCCAACATGAAAGATTCATAGAAATCTATTCGTCCTGTAGAAATGAAATTACAAGTTGCAAAAAGGAAGCACAAAGTTTGTCTTGCAGTGCTGTTTGTAAGGCTGAATCTGGAAAATAACCTGAGAGTATATTAGCAGGAAGATGCATGAGTAAATAGCAGTATTCCATGCTATGTTCTGTTGTCAATGAGTTCAGTCTAGCTCTTTTGATCTGGAAGATCAAAAAATCTGTTCCAAGATGGAATTGATATAACAGCCCATATTTAGACCCTCAAACTTACATATATGTGTTTGTTTTAATATGGAAAAAGAAGAATGTACATCACACTCTTGAATTGCACTAAAAGATGATTCACTGTTTTCTCGATATATTTTTTGGTTCGTTTCAATGGTTGTGGTGCACTTTTTTTAGGTTAGTAGTCAATTTTTCACTTAAGAAACATGTTAATAGAGTTTGAAATTGTCGAGATGGGATTATGGTACATTAAAAGCACATACATCAATCTAGACTTTAATGTTTGAGTAGCAATACTAAAGTAGTAATCATTTATCTCCCTTTCAGGTTATTTCCAGAAGGAAGAAAACAACAAAGTATGAGAAGGCTGAGGTAAATGGACTGTCTATGTAATTTTAAAAAAACCCTGTTTAGTCTCTCATTCCTTAGTAGTAATTGTTCTTTCCTAGATACAGATGGATCTCATTTATACTGAAGGTCCTTAGGATCTTAGGGACAATCCTTAGGGTCTGAGAATGAACTCTTACGTCTTAATGTATGAGTTTCATGGCAGACCCCCTTATATTGAATTCTGCTTCACTAGTGTCAACATTTAAAGGAATCTTTTAGAGCCATATTCTAGTGGAGTCATATTAGAAAAGCTCCTTGTGGTTAATGATCTGATTTATTGTGTCTGTATCAATAGGTAATAATAATTTAAGATGAATTTAATTTATCATAGTAAATCTATTACATACTAACTAGTTGTCCACACCAGGGTGAAGTCAGTATCAGATTGTTAGTGTGTTGCAGTCACTTGGAATTGGATGTGAACACATTTGTCCTTGAATTCTATCAATAACATTTTCTGCATATTCACCAATTTTTGTATATTTGCATATTTATTTGTAGTTGTATAGGTGCCACTTACTAATATTTTATAAAATAACAAAAACAAATGTAAAAGAATATTGAAAAAAATCTTAATAAAACCAGAAAGTTCTAACATTTTCTTCCTGTTCTATAATAGATCATCTGGCTTATCTAATTGGCGATCATAGGCCCAGGGGACTGTCCCTCAACTGAATATTGACAGGCAAAATGATATAATATATAATTAAGAGCAATATAGACCTGGGTTTGGCCACTTACTAACTAGACAGTACAACTTCTTTAAACCTCCATGCTTTCTTATCTGAAAAATGGAAATAATAGTACAGACCTGCTATCATTGTTGTTTCAGTTCTACCCCTAATTAATAGTGAGATCTGGGACAGGTCACCTAATTCTGAACTCCAGTTTCCTGCTAGGCACGGTGGCTCTTGCCTGTAATCCCAGCAATTTGGGAGGCTGAGGCAGGATGATTACAAATTTGAGGCCAGCCTCAGCAATTTAATGACACCTTGACACACACACAAAAAAGGAAGGGGCTAGGAACATAGTTCAGTGGTAAAGTGCCCTGGGTTCAGTCCCCAGTACTGCTCTCCCAAAAAAGAACTTCAATTTTCCTCACTTATAAAATGAAAGATCAATAATAGAAAATGATGCTGAGTACAGTGGCACATGCCTGTAATCCCAGTGGTTTTGGAGGCTGAGGCAGAAGGATCTCCATTTCAAAGCCAGCCTCAGCAACAGCAAGGAACTAAGCAATTTAGTGAGATCCTGTCTCTAAATAAAAATAGAAAAAAGGGCTGGGGATGTGACTCAGTGGTCGAGTGCCCTGAGTTCAATCCCTGATACCCCCATCCCACTCCTACCCCCTGCAAAAAAATAATATGATTTGATTCTTCTTTGGTATAAAAATAGCATGCATTTAGTAAAAATCTTGTCTATTCTTAAAGGTCTAGTTTATTCTTTTCCTAGTTAACATTGGCCATTTTGATTCGAATAACAGCTTGGATAATGCCTATAATATGTTTCCTTGTAATATAACTTTCTCTTTTTTATTTACATAAATGAGTCATTCATTTAAAAACCTAAATGAATAGGTTTTTGAAAAACTATTTTACAATGAACAAAATTATTTTAAAATTTCTGTACTTTCCCCCTCTGTTTCAGATAAAGGAGATGGGTGAGATGCATAGAGAACTCAGTACATAACTACTGTAATGTGAAGATTAACCACAAGAAAGGAAGTTATCAAAAGAACTCAGATTACGAACATATGAAGATGGAAAAAAAAGGAAGACCTTTGAGGGTTACTGTTTTGTTGGTTAACATATATTTGTAAAAATTAGCTTGTATTCACAATATAAGCAACTTGAAATTGGCATTATCAATCTTAAAATTTGACCAGTGTCTTACATGTACAAATCTAATAATATAAAACCAGGTACTTTGGCTGAATAGGTAAAATTATTTATGCTTAATATTGAAGAGTGTGCATTAAATATGCTTCCACAGTAGTGTTTGAATGATTTGTGATTGAAACTGCCTTTCTATTTACTTTGACACTTGTACATAAACTTTTTTTATGAATAAAACATTTTGAATTTCCTAACTTTGTTTGAATCAAATTTTCTAGCATTTACCTCTGATAAATAATTGCTGAGGATGTAGCTCAGTGGCAAAGTACATGCTTAGCATGCTCAAGGCCCTGGGTTCAATCCCCAGCACCAGTAACTAAAACAAAACAAAAATGCTCTGAGTGCTAATTACAAGTTAGAATTCTGCATAAATATTTACATGTGTAATATATAACACATGACAATATAGAACTTTTACATAGAAAAATAATTTTATTCAGAATGAATCTTAATGTTCTGTTTTTTGGTCTTGTGTGTTGAGGAAGAATTGATGGAGAATATTGTAAATTATTACTATGGTTGAGTTAGAGCAGCACTCAGTACACGCTGTATCAATCTATCTATTTTTTTTTTTTTTTTCTGGTACCAGGGAGTGCCATATTCCTAGCCCTTTTTATTTTTTGAAATAGGAGGTCACTAAATTGCTTAGGGCCTTGCTAAATTGCTGAGGTTAGCTTTGAACTTTTGATCCTCCTGCCTCAGTCTCTGAGCTGCTGGTGTTACAGGCATGTGCCTCCGCTGCTTGGCCCCATTATCAATATCTTAACATAATAATAAACAATTATGGTTCAAATGCGGGCCTTCACATCAGTACTAGGAAAGGATCCTTTCCTTCTGCAGTGCCTCTCTAGTGCCCTCTGCTGACCAAGCTTCAGATCCACTTTCACAGAGCAGGCAAAAAATAAAAAGGGTGAATTTCATTCAGGCTTGCCCAACTACCTGTAATCTAGGGACTCTGGAGGCTGAGGCAGGAGGATGGAAAATTCAAAGCCAGCCTCAGCAAGAGCAAGGTGCTAAGCAACTCATTGAGACCCTTTCTCTAGATAAAATACAAAGTTGGGCTGGGGTTGTAGCTCAGTGGTTGAATGCCTCTGAGTTCAATCCCTCATACTGCCCCCTCCACCCGCAAAAGGGGAAGTTTGAAAGGGGCAATAAATCACTAACTGGCACATTCTTCAACACATTGCTTTCTAGTCTGTCCTATTTCTTCTGAAGATATTCTTACTAAGGTTGACGCTGACTAATTAGCAATGAATATTCTCCAAGGTCTGTCACTGTGCTGAATGTTCACTGATTTCTTCTGGTTATTTTTCTCTTCCATTGACCATATCGATACTGATGTTCCCAGGATTTGTCCTTATTTCTGTCTTTCCTCCTAGAGGACTTCATCCATTCTCTCGACTTAGTTACCATCTGACTATATGATAACAGATGCACAATTCCCATTTCTGTTCATCTTAAATTTTAGACTGTTTCAATGATGTCACATCTTTCTCCATAAACCTATTTCATCTCTCCCTCTTTTTCCCTCCTTTTTTTGACTTAGATGCATGGAGGGTCTCATGCATCTTAGTCAAAGTGCTGTATCACTGAGCTACATCCTCAGCCCCACTTTATTTATTGTTTTCTCAAAATCAGTTAATGCCCACACCATGAACCAAGTCCAAAGTTCCTTTCCTTTTCACCTCCATTCTTCTAGTTGCCAGACCCTGTGATTCTCCCTCAGAAATGTTTTTTTCTAATGTCTTAAACATTTTCACTGATCTCTGCCACCAATTTATTGCATCTCTCCTGAACAATCTAGTGACCAGAAAATTATTTGCCTAAAGTTGTTTTTTCCCCCCAGTTCTGTATATAGAACCTCATGTATGCTAGGCAAGCATTTTATCACTCAGCTATATCCCTAGTCCCTTGCCAGTTATGTTTATAAATTCAGTTTTCCAAGTGAGATGGGGAATTATATGAAACTTAAGTAAGACACAATTATTTAACATAAGAGTTTATCATCAGCAGTTAATACATCTATATGGTTGAATAAACAGATACTGTTAAAACAACCTCTTATACAAAATGATTACAAGCACATATTCAATTCTAATTTGAAGCTGGTCTTCAAGCATGCCAAATCCTCAATGACATTTTGTAGGAAAAAATATCTGGAATCATCAGCTATCTTCTAAGTCTGGTTAAAGGTCATTGTCCTCTGTCAGGGCTAATAGCCTGCTGGACGAATTTTCTAGACTTTATGCCAGTTAAAGTCTTACCAGAAATGGTAATGACTTCCTCAACAGGAACCATAGGTAAAAAACTTAAAAAGTACCACACAACTTTACTGGGCCTGGTGCATGCCTGAAATCCAGCAACTCAGACGCCGAAGTAGGAGGATCCCAAGTTTGAGGTCAGTCTCAGCAAGTTAGCAAGACCCTGTCTCAAAATTAGAAAAACAAGAACTGGGGCACAGTGGTGCATACTCGTAATCCCAGTAGCTTGGGAGGCTGAGACAGGAGGATAACAAGATCAAACCCAGCCTCAGCAAAAAGCAAAGCTCTAAGCAACTCAGTGAGACTCTGTCTCTAAATAAGATACAAAATAGGGTTGGGGATGTGGTTCAGTGGTCAAGTGTCCCTGAGTTCAACCCCCAGTACTGCCCCCCGCCCCAGCAAAAAAAAAAAAAAAAAAAAAAATGGGGATGTTGCTCAGTGGTTAAGGCTCACTGGGTTAAATCTTAGGTACCAAAAACAAACAAGCAAACAAAAACAACTTAGGAGACGGAAACAGGAGGATCACAAGTTCATGTGCAGCCTGGACAACTTAGCAAAACCCTGTTTCAAAAAATACAAAGAGGCTGGAGATATAGGTCAGTTGGGAGAGTGCTTGCCTTGCATGCACAGGACCTGAGTTCAATCCCCAGCAGCATCAAAAAAAAAAAAAAAAAATAGGGAGCCTGGTGCAGTGGCTCTGGAGGCTGAGGCAGGAGGATCATGAATTCAAAGCCAGCCTCAGCAACAGGGATATGTTAAGTAACTCAGTGAAACCTAGGCTCTAAATAAAATACAAAAAGGCTGGGGATGTGTTTCACCGGTTAAGCACCCCTGGTTTTAATCCCTGGTACCAAAAAAAAAAAAAAAAAAAAGGGCTGGGGATGTAGCTCTTTGATAAAACACACCTGGCCTGAGTTCAAACCTCAATACCACAAAACAAAACAACAACCCCCAAATCAGTAGATGTTGATAAAATGTCTGCCACTATACTTATTATTTTCTGTACTGGTGATTGAACTCAGGGGCACTCAACCACTGAGTTGCTAAGCACTTCACCGTTGCTGAGGCTGGTTATGAACTTGTGATCCTCCTGTCTCAGCCTCCTGAGCCGCTGGGATTACAGGTATGTGCCACCATACCTGGTACCAATATTATTAACTGTGAATAAACATACATAAGTATCATCCCTGTCCTTTTCAGGTGTACAGTAAGAAAGGCAAATATATTCCTAAAACAACATGGTAAATATTGTAATAAAATCTATGAATTAAGTGGGACGTTGGAGGAAAATGCAAATAATTACACTTGTGGAAGCTGAGCAGGCTTTCCTAAGATGTCTGAGTTGAGGACAAGAGGAAAATCCAAAGTGGGCAATACAATGGACTGGGGAGGGCGAAGTGTGTGAGGAACTCACAAGGTGCAAAGGAAAGGAAGTTCTTGGGCGCAGATCAGAGTTAGGGAAAGAAGAGGGGAATGTTGTTGCCAAGTTAGCCACGTTGCTGGGAAGGTCACATGCAGTCCAAACTTTCTTCAATTATCCAAAGCATTTGAATTTTAACCTGTAGGCCATTTGTTTCTGAATTGAACTGATTGTCAGGAATACTCAAGAAGCTGATTTATTTTTGTTTTTATACTTAGGGGATAGAATCCAGGGGGCTTTACCCCTGAGTTACATCCCCAGCCCTTTAAAAAATAATAATAATAATTTTTGAGACATTATCTCACTAAGTTTCCCATGCTGGCCTTGAACTTGGGATTTTCTTTCCTACTAGAAATTCTAAACCTCCTAGAATTGCAGGGAGTATAGGCATTCACCATCACTCCTCCAGACCACAGAAACTTTTTTAAAAAGACTGAAAGGCCCTTTCTCCAGACATTACAACTCATTATAGGTGAGTGGGACTCAGATATGTGTTTGAAAAGCTCCTAGGGTGATTTTGCTGCAGAATATTTTGGGGCCCCTTCTTTGGGGGAAGAGTGACCACTTAAGAGTGCGATACCTGTAAGTATGGCCTTAGGCCTTAGCCTGAGCAATTCCATTTTAAAACTCCATTTTAAAATAAACCTTCAGTCTCACTAGGCAAGCCTACAAAGCTCTCCAATATGTCAACAGGTATAGCCTGATAAAAGCAAGTCACTTTTCACAACCCTGGTAAGAGTCAGGATGAAGTCACATGTCATTTGTTGTAACCCTGGTAAGAGTCAAAAGTGTAATATCAGGGCAGAAATCACCAAACCATATGTCCTGACTCTAAATGCAAGATATCACTAAGAAACCTGGTGAGGGCTGGGGATGTGGCTCAAGCTGTAGCGCGCTTGCCTGGCATGCGAGGGTCACTGGGCTCTATCCTCAGCACCACATAAAAACAAAATAAAGATGTTGTGTCCACCGAAAACTAAAAATAAATAAATAAATATTTAAAAATTCTAAAAAAAAAAAAAAAAAAAAAGAAAGAGACCTGGTGATAGGGACCCAAAGGGCGACCAGGAGCTCCCAAAATTTAGTATAAATGATGGAACAAATGAACAGACTCTGGAGCCAGCTGACACTGATGCACACAAGCTTGAGCCTGATGAGGACCTAGACTGACATCCCAACTCTTATCATCTGCCTAATCCTCTGCATTGTCCTCACAACTCTCAAAACTCTACAGCAGCCTCTTGACCCTGGTAAGGACAGCGACATTGTCTTACAACAGTGTCCTCAGCTAGCCACCAACTCCACACCAGGAGAAGCCTCTACGGGTTCCTGACCTGGTTGCTGCAGTCCGAGGGAGTGTGCATCTGCTGGACTTATGATCTAAGACTTAAGACTCTAAACCTAGCACTTAAGCTTAGCATGCAGAGGGAATGTCTGTAATAGGTCTGTCATGATTAAGTGTTTGCAGTGCTTAAAAATTAACTTAGAATTTTTCCCTTTGAATTGATCATGTCTATTGCAGTACCCAGCATTAAGTGTTATTTCTTGATTAAGAACCTATAGAGCGAAAGTGTATTGAGTGATTTTCAATAAAGCATTGAAAAAGGGCATAGCACTTGGACATTCTTTCTCTCTCCCCTTGACTGCAGATGTTACACCTTTGCCTACAGCGACAATACCTTTCTAAGGTATTAAGTCAGCAGAAGGAATACTGACTTCCTCCAGGTCATTGCTTAAGGTTTAAAAATATTTCAACCCCCTCACCTTCTGAATTTTTTCTTGCCCAAACACTTGGCAACATTTAGGTTATCTACTACATTACCTGAAACCATTCATTAGAAGGTAAGCAGAACAAATGTTTTGAGTTTTCTACTTGCTGGTGATCCCAGAACCAAGAACACTATGACATCTTTCAGGCCTTATAAATGTTTTTCCTTTTTTCTCCCCTTCCTTTCCGGGGAAGAGCACTGAACCCAGAACCTCCCACATGCTAAGCATTCTACCACGGAAAGATAGCCCCCAGGCCCAACTTAATTTTGAGGGGGAGTGGCTACTGGGGATTGAACTCAGGGCGCTTAACCACAGACCTTTTTTATTTTTTGAGACACGGCCTAGCTAAATTGCTGAGGCTAGCCTCCAATTTTGTGATCCTGATCCTCCTGCTTTAGCCTCTAGAGGCACAGGGATTAAGGGCGTGAGCCACCATGCCCCGCTAAATCAATGTTTTCCAATGAATTCAACGGATGGGACAATGGAAAAAAAAATCTGGCTAACAGGGAGCAGTAAAAAGGCTGTGGAGTATAAACCTGAAATATTGACGTTGGCAGTTTGCTTAGAAAGGAAAAGGGAGAAAGTCCCGGGAACAAGTTTAAGAAACATACTGAGAGAAGGAAGACTAGGTTTTGTTTTCAAGCTTCTTAGTGATTTTATTACCAAGCTTCAAGGCACAAAATAAACTCAATAGCTTCCCATCTGGTCACCGCCTACCCCAGCTGCCCGCCCACCTGGGCTGCTAGGGGCGCACCCAGGAAAACCCGGAGAACTGTTCTATTTTAAGGATTCGCGTCCGAGGGTCTGCGGGTGACCCCGCAGGCATGCGCAGTAAGCAGAGTCCTCAGCGTGCGCGGGAAGCTGGACGGCGTCCGTTTATGATTGGCTACCGCGGCGGACTCCCACCCACCGAGGTGCAACACTGGATGCTGATTGGACGCGGCCTCAGAGGCCGGACGCCGCCGGGGGGCGAGGGAGGGGAGGCGGGAAACATCCTGGTGGGTGCTGGGTCGTGCTGCTGCCTCCGTTCGCCTGTAGATAGGTTCCGAAATGGCGGTGCAACCGAAGGAAACGCTGCAGTTGGAAAGCGCGGCCGAGGTCGGCTTCGTGCGCTTCTTCCAGAGCATGCCGGAGAAGCCGACCACCACCGTACGCCTCTTCGACCGGGGCGACTTCTACACGGCTCACGGCGAGGACGCGCTGCTGGCTGCCCGAGAGGTGTTCAAGACCCAGGGGGTGATCAAGTACTTGGGTCCTGCAGGTGAGACTGGGCGGCGCGGGTTCGAGAGGACCGGGCTCCCGGGGCCTGTGGGCGGCTCCCGTGCCCCGTCGGGAAGTGGGCGGCGGGCAGCTTTCCTGCGCCGAGCTCCGGGGGTGCGAACGTTGCTTCCCCCAAAGGGAATTCCGCTTTCTCCGGTGCCTGCACCGCCAGGGAGGCGCGGCCGCGCACCTGGGCTCCCAGCGAACCCTCCTGGAATGTTTCTGGAGCCAGGTGCTCGGTTGCATCTTCCCGCAGTCTCGCGTCGGCGGGATGGATGTCTGTAACTGCAGCCAGCAGCCCAGGAATGCGACTTACAATGGTGGAGGTGTTGATAACACTTCATTGTGTTGCCCACTTCATTTTGCTCACAACGACACGCCATTTTTATCGTTAGTCCCGCTCGGGGACCTGTAATGGACCGCTTCAGGTGAGGGGAAGTGTGGAGAAGCGGTCACCACTGCGAGCTCGTGCTGGAGTCGGGCTCCTTGGATCTGGTTGAGGCGCTCTCGCTTTATTTATGGCTGTGTGATCTTGAGGTGGTCCTGGAAGCTGTGTGCTTCAGTTCAGGATTCAGTTCTCTCTCTCTCTCTCTCCTCCCTCCCTCCCTCCCCCCCCCCTCTCTCTCTCTCTCTCTCTCTCTCTCTCTCTCTCTCTCTCTCTCTCTGTCACCTGGCCTTACCTGTGCAGCATCATTTCTTCCTGAAGGGCTACAAACTTTTCACTGTGTGTGGCTGGAAGTTCTAGATGGTTAATCTTTTCTCCCTTGTTTCTTTGCTATTTCTTGGAGTTATGATAACGGAAAGAACATTCTGGGAGAATTAAGGAGTTCTGTGCTGATCCTTATGCTGCTACGTGGAAATGGGATGTGGCTGGAAAATGTTTTATTCATTAGATAGCAATTTGTTGTCAGGGTTATGGACGCTAGGTGAAAAGACCGTCTTCGCTCTCACAGAGCTCCCTTGAGCGGCCAGAGAGGCAGAAATAATCGCAGTTCAAAGTGAAGCTAAGATGGAAGTGGAGGTGAAGCCCATAACATGTTGGTCAGCAGACATAGAAGCAGGATCACCAAAGACTGGAGACACCAGAAGAGGCATTACCCAAGATGCCAAATTTCACTTTAGACTTGGTTGACTGGGAGTTTGCTGGGGAAGAGGGCCCTGAAACGTTGATTGGTATTACTGGTGTAGGAAATTATGGGTGCAGGTAGATGGGATCAAGATCATGGACTGGGGATGTGCCTCAGTGGTGGAGCTGTTGCTTGGCAAGTTTAAGGCCCTGAGTTTGATTCCCAGCACGGGCCGGGGTGGGGGGGGGGGATCACAAAAAGCTTTTTCTTTTTCGTGTGTGTGTGTGTGTGTGTGTGTGTGTTGCTGAGAATGGAATCCAGGGCCTCTTGCATGCTAAGTAGGTGCTCTAACAGTGAACTATATCCCCAGTCCATGAAAGGGTTTTTTATGTTGTAGGCAATGAGAGATCTGAAGACTTAATACCCAGTAGAGTGTTGGATCTCTTTGGCTATAGTTTGGAGGATGGGTCAGAAGGGGGCAAGTGTAGAAGCATACAAGGAGTTAAAAGACCACCCAGGAATAGTTTATGGGTTGCTTCATAATTAATTAATGATGGTCTAAATTGCTTTTTAATTTTAAATTAGCTATGTTGGAGTTAGAGTAGTTTTTAGCATTTGATGTAAAAAGTCTCTCTCTTTTTTAGAACAGGGGATTGAACCTAAGGGGTGCTTACCTATAGAGTCATGTCCCTGGCCTTTTTTATTTTTAATTTCCGTTTATCTATCTATCTATTTATTTATTGGTACTGGGGATTGAACTCTGGGGCACTAGAACACTGAGCCATATTCCCAGCCCTTTTTTGTATTTTATTTAGATACAGGGTCTCACAAAGTTGCTTAAGACCTCACTAAGTTGCTGAGGCTGGCTTTGAATTTGCAATCTTCCTACTTCAGCCTCTCAAGTTGCTGGCATTATAGGCATGCTGTACCACGCCTAGCTGATGTGAAAAGTTCTAAACTTACTCCTATAATTTGGATCACTGATTTTTCTAAATACCTATTCTAATGCTTGGCTTTTTATTTTTTTTTTTCTCCCTTCTCTTTACTGGGGATTGAGCTCCGGGCACTTTTCCACTGAGCCAAATTTCTAGCCCTTTTTATATTTTATTTTGAGACAAGGTCTTACTAAATTGCTGAGGCTGGCCTTGAACTTGGAATCCTCCTGCCTCAGCCTCCCAAGTGCCTGGGATTACAGGCGTGGTTTTTCTGATTTACATTATGAAAGGAATTATGGGTGCTGAGTATTACATCTGTTTATTGGGAAGAAAATGTAGTATGAACATTCAGAAATCTTATTTTGAAGCATAGATTTTTTTTTTTAACAAAATGCTTTTATTTTGTTGCCCTTGAAGATTAAAATGTTTTTTTTTTTTTTTTTTTTTTTTTTTTTTTGCTGGGATATAGCTAGGTGGCAACAGTGCTTGCCTGGTATGCCTAAGGCCCTCAGTTTAGTCCCCAGTGCTGCCAAAAACCAACCAAACAAAAAACAGTGTTTTGCAGGGATGTTTTCTTAGACTAACCTAGATGGTCCCTTCATCTTAATCATGTTGAGAATATGGCAGGAGGTGAATTTAACTTTCCAAAGAGGTCAGCAAAGAAGTGTGTGTTATTCTCAAGGATCTCTTTCTTACATTAGAGACTAAATTCTGCAGGCATATTTAAATATTGTTCTAGTCTTTATTTGGGCAGTATAATAAGAATTATAAAATGATTTGGAACTTTATTACTAGAAGTTGACAAAAGTAATTGAAAAAGGGAGGAAGTCCAGCCCAAAAAAGTCCATTGTTTCCCAAAGCTGGTAAATTGTCCGAAGTGAAATGTAAGGTTGGAATATTATTCAGGCTTAAAAATGAAGACCCTAGCTAGGTGCGGTGGTGCACAACTGTAATCCCATTGGCTTGTATGGGGCAGAGGCAGGAGGATCAGAGTTTAAAGCCAGCCTCAGCAATTTAGCAGGTGTGCTAAGCAACTCAGACCCTGTCTCTAAATAAAATACAAAAATAGGGCTGGGGGTGTGGCTCGTTGATCAAGTGCCCCTGAGTTCAATCCCCAGTACCAAAAAAAGAAAAAGAAGACCCTGAATTTTTTGACATGTATGAAACTTAAGTACATTATGCTAAGTGAAATAAGCCAGGCACAGAAAAAAAATACTGCATGATCTCATTTACATATGGACTCTCAAAACAGTCAACTACATAGAAACAGTGGAATGATGATTACCAGGAGCAGAAAGGAAATGGGGAGTCAGAGGGTACAGAGTTGTAGTTATACAGAATTAACAACTAGAGATCTAATTTGCTATCTCTAGTGATCCTAGAGGACTATAGTTAATGTTGTATCTTGCAGATTTACCAAGAGAGTAGATTTTAGGTGCTTTCCCCACAAAAGTAACTGTGAATTAATGGTTGTGTTAGTTTGCTTGACTATAATAATAATTTCACTATGCATATGTATGTTAAAATGTGTTGAGACACCTGTTTGTAGTCCCTGTAATCCCAGCTACTCCAAATTCAAGGCCATCCTGGACAACTCAGTCTCAATATACAAAAGGGCCAGAGATATAATTCAGTTTTAAAGTACCCCCTGAGTTCAGTCCCCAGTACCACGAAACAATGTGTTGTATACAGTTTAAGATAATGAACAGAAGGAAATAGTTCTTTAAATTATTGCACTGAATACTTAAAATCCATCCGTATCTGTCCTACCAGGAGATTGACTTCCCATATTATTTTTGCAACCCTTAATGCATCTAAATTTTCTGCCCCAAAGTCTTCATACTACTTTGTTCTCTCTGTTCTCCCTCCTTTGACTCATAACAATTGTTCCTCTTTTTTTTTTTTCTAAACTTTTCTGCTGTTTATTCTTAGTTCCATTCCATGGAAAACAATTTTCTGTTTGTTTCTGGTCTCCTCATCTGCCCAAACCTAAAATCCAATACTCTTTTGAGAAATCTTATTCAGATTTGTATACAAACCAGAGCATTGGTATCACTTGGGTGTTTGTTAGAGTTTTGGAATATGAGGCCCCACTCCAGACTTGCCAAATTGGAATTTTCATTTGAGGATATCCTCAGTGATTTCTATACATCCCACTTTTTGAGGAGCCTTTTAGAGTAGAATGATTTCCTGGTTGAGGCTGTACTTCCAGTTTTGACAAATCTTAGACCTGTCATTCCTCCTTATTTTTTTTTAATGCATTTTTCTTTTGTTGCCCAGGCTGACCTGTAACTCAAGATCTTCCTGCCTCAATTCTAGAGTAGCTGGAATTACAGGTGCATGCCAAAACATCCAGCTCTTTTCCCTATTTTCTCTTTCAAATGGTACTGAGGATTGAACCTAGGGCCTGGCTATGTAAGTGTTTTTTCACTAAGTCATGTCCCCAGCCTCATAGTAAATTTTAGAATATTTTCATCTCTTTAAAAGAAACCCATACCCTTTGTTAGTTAGTCCCTGTTTCCCCCCAAAATCTTTCCAGCCCTAAGCAGCCAGTATTTACTTGGCATGTAAATGGAATCATATAGTATGTGGTATTTTGTTTCAAGGTTCATACATGTTATAATTATATTTCATTCCTTGTGTGTGAGGGTACTGGGGATTGCACTCAGGGACTCTCTATCACTGAACTACATATACCCCCAGCCCTTTTTTATTTTTTACTTTGAGACAGGGTCTTGTTAAGTTGTTCCAGCTGGTCTTGAACTTGGGATCCTCCTGTCTTAGACTCTGGAGTAGCAAACATGTGCCAGCACACCTTATGGATTTTTTAAAAATGATTTTTTGTCACAAGCACAAGAAAACTTAGATGGAGTTCAACTAGTTGGATTAATGGAACAATCAGTCAGTCTGGTTTGCCTGGGACTGATGGGTTCCTGAAACAGGACTTTTCAGTAGTGAAGTTGGGGAAGGCTTGGGCAAATTCAAATGAGTTGTTACCTTCTGTGCTATGCAAAAGTGGGAAATAATTTAAATGGGGCCTGCCATTGCACGCTGAGGTTCTGATGCATAGTGAATGCTGGTTAGGATATTTAAATCTGCTGCAGCCTAGATAGGCCTCTGAGAATTTGAGTATTGGTTTTGCTGAATGATAATCTAGAAAAGATATTTGTAATTTTCATGCAACTTGCTTTCTAAATGCAAACTACGGAAACAGCAGATCTGTTCAATTCCAAGAAAATGTGGGTTTGTTGAACTTACTGAGATGAAAACTGAGGCCTGAAAAGTGCTTTGATAAGAATTTGAATTAGTTGATTGTTATTTTTTAAATTGGGAGATTTCATGAAAAAAATTCATATTGTAAGAGTCTTTTGAAAAATCTGGGGCTGGGGTATGGTTAAGTGGTAGAGTGCTTGCCTAGTGTGCTTAAGGCCCAGGGCCCAGCACTGCAAAACAAAAATAAAAATCCGCCAAGTTGGAAACTTTGGACAGAAATATTCCTGTACTTCAGCAGTAAAATGGTACTGAATAGCTAGCTGTTCCCTCTGACCTAAAGAGTCCAGAGTCTTCCTTTATCACCTTTTTGTTACAGGTCCCATGTTACTTAGGTCTTTGTTGAAGCTATATGCCACCTATCAGATCTGTTATCTTGGATCTCTGTTGCTCATTTGTTATCTGCCTGGTCTGTAGATATTGCAGTTTGGATTAGATTATAAGAAATGTTTTAAGGGACCAACCTAGAGATTTGAGATTTGAGTGAATTTTAGGATGTCTGTTGGCAGTAGGGATTTCTGTCTGGTATGTAAAATTAATTACCTGATTGGGGCCTAAGCTATGTCCCAAATTTTGAGTACAAATCTTTTCCTTTCCTTTTCTTTTTTTCGGGTCCTCATTCTTTCTCCCTCTCACTAGAGATTGAACTCAAGGAAACTCAACCATTCTATTCCCTGCCACAGTCTGTCTGGATTGCATACAGCTTTACTAGATTCTAAGGCTGATTTTGAACTTGTAGCCCTCCTTTTTCAGCCTCCGGAGCCTCTGGGATTACAGGCATGTGCCACTATGCTCTGCTGCCATTTATTTATTTATATTTGTATTTGTATATTACCCCCAGTCCTGCCATTATCTTTTCATTTTTGGTGGTGATGGTGGGGCTACAGAAATTGAACCCAGGGAAGCTTACCACTGAGCCACATCCCGAGCCCTTTTTATGTTGAGATAGATGGCCTTGGAACTTGTGATCCTTCTGCCTCAGCCTCCCCAGTCACTAGGATTAGAGGTGTGAGCCATCAGACCCAGCAGCAAGTGTATACTCTAATAATTCATGCTATCTGTATTTGAAAAAAACTGAACATCCCTCCTTAGCATTGAACCAGGGTCTCTCTACCACTGAGCTACAATCCTAGCCATTTTTATTTTTTATTTTGAGACATGGTTTCACTAAGTTGCCCATGGTGGCTTGGAATTTGTGATCCTCTTGCCTCAGCCTTCCAAGGCAAGGATTATAGGCATGGGATACCTTGTCTGGAGAAAATTTAGTATTCTACTTGACAGTGTGGGTGGTTTTATTTATTTTACAAAGAAATTGATATCTGCCAATCAAACATAGCTGAAACACTTATTTTTCATGTAAGACTGTGTCTCCACTGTGGAACTATTAACATTTTGGACTAAACAAATAACTTGATATTGTGAAGAGTGTCATTTTAAATTTTTTTGTGGTTGTGAAACTGGAGTTTCTCTACTTCTAAGCTGACTGGTGGGTCTGCCTAAGCTGTAAGCCTCTGCAGCTCAGAAAGTCTGTTTCTTCTCTATTACCATTAAGTGACATGTTGCAGCTCTTAATGGCAGACTGTGACTTCCAGTGTTTCAGCAGACCCCAGTAGCTCACTGCCAATTTCTTCTTTCTGGGTTCTTATCTCACGAATCGGAAGAATGAAATCCTCAGGCAAGGATGAATGAGTGTAAGAGTAGGACTTATGCAAGTGTAAATAGAAACAGAACTCTAACAGGGCAATAGGGATCTGATAGGGGTTGCTGCTTGAGTGTGCTAATCTGGGGGTTTATATTAGCACTTGGGACACTGCTATTAGTCCATATTTTTGCTAATCAGGGTTTAGAAAAGTACTGATACTATTGGTTAACCATTGAGTTTGAACTTGCTTTCCGGTCTGCCCCATTTCTGTGGCTGCTCACCTGCAATCCCAGCTTCCTGGGGGTTTGAGGTTGGCGGATCATGGATGCTTGGGGTAGCTCCAGTGCTGGGTGGAGCAGGTAATAAATTGATTGGTGACCTGGATGTGTAGGGGACAATAGTGAAAGAAAGACTTTGCAGTACTCCTTTGAACCTTTGAATTTTGAGCTATGTGAATGAATAATGACTTTTGGGGGTGGTGGGGGTGGCTTTGCACATGCTAGACAAGTGCCCTATCAGTGAGCTACATTCCCAGCTCTTTTTAAAATTAAAATTTTTTAATTTTGAGAAATAGACTAGTACTGAACTTGGAATCTGTTTGTCTCAACCTCTGAAGTAGCTGGGATTTCAGTTGTGGGCCACCATGCCCAGCCAGCTTTTGGTGTTTTTGTTTTTGTTATAATACTTGGGTTTGAACCCAGGAGCACTTCACCACTGAGCCTTATCCCTAGACCTTTTTATGTTTTATTTTGAGACAGGGTCTTGCCAAGGCTGGCTTTGAACTCGTGACCATCCTGCCTCAGCCTCTTGTCACTGTTCCTGTTTCATAAAAGGGCCAGGGACGCTCTCCTGGGTTCAGTCCCCCCATACCAAAATAAAACCACAACTACAAAAAGTTGGCTATATGCACGTACTGATTCTTTCGTCTTTATATTTCTTCCAGAATTTTAATTTGTAGACTCCACAGGACCAGGGGAGTTAAGTCTTTTCACCATTTTATACCCTTTATCTGCTGTAGCTCCTGGGACATACAGTAGTTCCTCCAGAAACAATTAATTGAGTGAGTTAGTTACCCAGGGCTGGAAAGATTGTTAGGTGCTTGAACACTTATCAAAATTATAAAAATTTATTTATTTATTTGTTTGTTTTTTAGGAGCAAAGACTCTGCAGAGTGTTGTGCTTAGTAAAATGAATTTTGAATCTTTTGTAAAAGATCTTCTACTTGTTCGTCAGTATAGAGTTGAAGTTTATAAAAACAGAGCTGGAAATAAGGCATCCAAGGAGAATGATTGGTATTTGGCATTTAAGGTAATTATCTTCCTTTTTAATAAACCCTTTTTATTAAGGGTAGAAAAAATTGTGAAGTATTTAACTAGATGTTTAATATGTTAGCCAGGTTGTGATGATAAAATGCTTTGAGAAACTTTCATATAATTTAGCATGTGGTTGTTAAAAGGTTACAGTTCATGTGTTTGGAAATTTAGTAGCTCTCCATTATAAGATGTTTTTGAATGCTCTGAACCTTGTCATAGTTCCTTAAAACTATTGATAATATCCTGTACATAAAGTTGAATTCCAGCATTAAACAAGGATTTTATTTTACTGTAATTAAAGAATAGCAAATAATTTGCATTGTCTCACTTATGTACACTTGTTACACATTTGTATCTTTGTATTTACTCTGTTAGAATGTATATTTATATAAACATGGAAATTTTGAACGTTGATCATATTTGAGCACTGTCACCATGCTTCTAATGCCTTCAAGGAAATTAGTGCAACTGATCTTCCTTACTTATCTGAAAGTATTGTGCACACACAATACTTATATAAAGTGTTTTCTCAAATACTGGAATAAATTAATGTTAAAATTTGGGGAAGGTGAGGTTTATTCTTGAAAGGAATGAATGTGTAGTAAGAGGGACAGTGCTCTGGATTATAGCAGATTTCATTTCCTCTGTCCCTAATGTCTAATGTATGGCAAGTCCTTCAAACTTCTCCTATATCTGTACCTCATAAATGGTAAAATTACAAGTTTTTTAAAGATATTTTATGGTTTTAAATTTCTGTGAGCCCCCCCCACACACACACACATTGTGTCATATAATATTCAGTATATTGATGAAGCTGCTTCAAATATAGTGTAGTTCAATCTTCATTCCATATGGAAAAACTTAGCATCCCACATTGTAGACTTTGCTAGGAATTTTTATTTTTTTTTTTATTTTTAAGTTTTGAGGTATTGGGGATTGAACCCAAGGGCCCTTTACCACTGAACTACATCCCTAACCCTTTTTATTTTTTATTTTGAGACAGGGCCTCACTAAGTTGCTTAAGCTAGCCTCAAATTTATTGTCCTCTTGCTTTAATCTCCTGAGATTATAGTTATGTACTACCATGTCCAGCTTGGTCCAGATTTAATCAGCAATCCATAATTATAAAGAATTAAGAAATATGAGAAGATAAATGAGCATCCTGATTATGATGCAAAAGAAATTAAAAGACTATTTGTGGCTACTGATTGCTTAAATTTGGCTGTTACTGTGCTTATTTGAAGAATTGTGATTATCGCATGTGTAATACATATTGAGTATCCCTTATCTGGATGTTTAAGACGTGAAATGTTTTAGATTTTGAAATATTTTCATATAATATATTTTTGGAATAAGACCTAACTCTAAACACAATTTGTTTGTCTTTCATACGTGTATACTTTTTACACAGAGTCTGAAGGTAATTTTATACAAAATTTTAAATAATTTTTTTAAGTATTTTTTTTAAAGAGAGAGAATTTTTTAATATTTATTGTTTAGTTTTCGGTGGACAAAACATCTTTATTTTATTTGTTTGTGGTGCTGAGGATCGAACCCAGCGCCGCGCGCATGCCAGGCAAATACTCTACCGCTTGAGCCATATCCCCAGCCCTTAAATAATTTTTTGTGTAAACAGTTTTATGGTATGGAATTTTCCATTTAAGGCACCATGACAGTGCTCAAAAAATTAACAGCAACCTAGGTTTAGATATGTAGACGCTTCCACTGGCAATTAAATCAGACCATTAGTTAGCTAGTACAGTCTTAAGGAGATATTTTTTAACCTTTTTGAAATATTGAAAATAAATCAAGGATCCTTTATTTGGAAATCATTGATCTAGGAAAATCTCTGCCTTTTACAGATAGATAAACTGATCTAGTGAGGTGACTTTCCAAGGTCAATACTTAAGCTGGTTATACTGCTCTTATATATTATATAACTATTGTGTGAAAATATGAGTATATGTATATGAGTATATATATGGGTAGTTTGGCAGAGTGTAGAAATTTAAGCAGAATTAAAAGGTTACTGGTTTGAGTACCTTTACAACTTTGTGTATATAAATCCAGTGGCCACACTTAAAATTGAAAATCACTTTTGAAAGAATTATTTTTAAATGTGCCCAGTTGTTGTGAAAACAGCTGAAAAGGGGGGGATGTTACTTTATAAAAAGTGTAACAATAATTTGAATATGTGGTGATGAGCAATTTTTAAAAAATTAATAAAATTAATTAAGGTTGGACAATCCTTGTTTGCAAGTAAGATTTTAAAAGTATTGAACAGCTTCTTAAAATTTTTCTTTATTTTTGCATAGGCTTCTCCTGGCAATCTTTCTCAGTTTGAAGACATTCTGTTTGGTAACAATGATATGTCAGCTTCCATTGGTGTTGTGGGTGTTAAAATGTCCACAGTTGATGGTCAAAGACAGGTTGGAGTTGGGTATGTTGATACCATACAGAGGAAGCTAGGACTGTGTGAATTCCCTGATAATGATCAGTTTTCCAATCTGGAGGCTCTCCTGATTCAGATTGGACCAAAGGAATGTATTTTACCAGGAGGAGAGACTGCTGGAGATATGGGGAAACTGAGGCAGGTAAGGAATTGGGTCTTAGTGACAGGGAATCTAAGTCTAGGAAATGTTCTTTGGTTCACAATTTGCTGTTTTATTTTTCAAAAAACATAATTTAAAAGTCTCCTTTTTTTTTTTTTTTTTTTCTTTAATGGTTTGAGACAGGATCTTGCTAGTCCTTAGGGACCTCATTAAGTTGTTGAGGTTGGTGTCGAACCTATAATCCTAGCCTCCTGAGTTGCTGGGATTATGGGCATGTGCCACCCTGTTTGGCCTTGATGTTTATCTTTGAAAAAAATTTAGTTACCTTTAAGAAGATATCAGGCCAATATGGAAATCTTTAGAAAAGAAAAAAATGACAAAGTTTAAGAAAAGGATATCAAGCTAGGTACCATGGAGTATGCCTGTTATCCCAGTGATTTGGAAGCTGAGACAGGAGGATCACAATCTCAAGGCACAGTAAAAAAAAAAAAAAAGGCTGGGGGCCGATGGGGATGTAGCTCCGTGGTTAGTGCTTGTCTAGCATGAGGCTCTGGGTTCTATTTCCAGCACCCAGAATAAGCTCTTGTAAGACTCGTTCTACCTAACATCTTTTCCCTTTTTCATGTCCTTTCTGCCTTCCTTCATTCCGAAAAAGTAACCATTACAGTAACTATTATTGCATGATATATTAAATAAATAGCATGTAGTTCTTTAGGATTTTTTTGCTTTTAGTAAAGCTGGGATTCTAATCCATTCCCTGGAACTTGTTAAACAAGAGCTAAACATGAGTTACACCCTCAGACCTAGTATTACATTTTGATATTTCATGTAGGACTTTTAGTCTTTTATTTTACTGATTCTTTTTATTTTAACCAAATTTTGATCGTTCCATTTACATAGACATAATTGTTTAGTTTTTTTTCAGTTCTGGGAATTGAACCCAGTGGCTTTTTTCACTAAGCTACATCCTAAGCTCTTTATTTATGTACACATATATGTGCACATACATGCATACTGTGTTTTGAGACAGGTTCTCCTTAAGTTGTTGATTTACTGATGCTTACCTTGAACTTGTGATCTTCCTGCCCCAGCCTCCCCAGTAGCTGAGATTGTAGGTGTGTGCCACTGTGCCTAGCCATTTAGATATTTTTATTTTATTTTAATTAATTAATTTTATTTAATTTTTGTGATACTGGAGATTGAAACTAGGGGTGCTCTACCACTTAGCTATACCCCCAACTCTTTTTTTTTTTTTTTTTTTTTTTAATATATCTGGGATTGAACCCAGGGGCACTTAACCACTGAGCCACATCTCCAGCCCTTTTTATTCAATTATCTGTTTATTGGTTGGTTGGTTTTTTAAGATCTATTCTTAAGTTTTAGGTGGACACAATATCTTTATTTTACATTTACGTGGTGCTGAGGATCGAACCCAGTGCGTCGTGCATGCTAGGCGAGCACTCTACCACTGAGCTGCAACTCCAGCCTCCCTCCAGCCCTTTTTAATATTTTAAGACAAGGTCTTGTTAAGTTGCTTAAGCTGGGTTTGAATTCGTGATCCTCCTGCCTCAGCTCCAAAACCACTGGTATTACAGACTTGTGCCACATTGCCTGGCCGGTTTAGATATTTTTAAAAGGCTTAAGGAATTTTTTTTAGTTTGTAGGCCTCAAATACCATAAGAACTTCTACAGTATAGCAAATCTATGTTAAACATTTTTAGCACAGATAATATCTAATGCAGTTTTCCATGAGTAATTATATCGTACTTTGGGTCTGTAATTTTGAAAGTGTTATAGCCACATTTCTTCAAATTTCCATTAAACTTTGTATATTAAAAAAAGTATTATTAAGTAATAATGCCAATGGCTATCACATGTGTAAAAGTTAATATGGGGCTGGGAATCTAGCTTAGCTGTATTGTGCTTGCCTAGCATGAGCAAGGTGCCAGGTTTGCCCCAGTACTCTACCCCCCAAATTAATATGGATTAATATCTATTAAACGGTTGTCACTTTATATTTGTCAGTGTTAACAGCTTTTCTTTTATCATAGTATTTTATAGTATTTCTTATAAAATAGGTTATTCAGAGAGGAGGAATTCTGATCACAGAAAGAAAAAGAGCTGACTTTTCCACAAAAGACATTTATCAGGATCTAAATCGGTTGTTGAAAGGCAAAAAGGGAGAACAGATGAACAGTGCTGTCTTGCCAGAAATGGAGAATCAGGTATGTTGATTATAAATGTAAATTTATTCTTAAATTATAATAGTCACTTTTTAGAATGTTAACTCTGTGCACTTGTATCAAAACCTAAACTGTATATCATTGATATTTAAGCTAATTTCCAAGGAAATGACTGGAAAAATTTAAACATAACCCTAAATATAAGTTAATTATATTTAAATGACGCATATCCCTGGGGTATGGAGGGATTTTAGTAGTTTCACATGAGAGAGCTTGATCACTATGACTTGAGGGCAAAAGGGGTAATATTTCCCATCTCAGCTTTATTATTTACCAGCTCTTGGTGTCTTCAGTAAATTACTTCACCTTTCTGAGAGAGCAGTTTCATTATCTGTTAAATTAGTTTATGGAGATTAGTAGGTAATAAAACTGGAAGTTTGTACAGTACATAACAATTGGATAATAAATGCTGCATTTAAGCAATTGAACTGAAAAATTGGCTTGAGTTGTATATGTTCATTGGTGAAATTGAAGATGCTACAATGTAACTTTCAGTTGGAGTTTCTGTTGCTGGTCAAATCTTAGAGGTGTGCATGGCTTTAGAGATGTATTTTTAAGGTAAAATATTGGAAAGTCTTGACTGGATATTTGTGGATTCCTTGTAACAGCCCATGCGTTAGTTATAAACTTTAGCAAATAGAGATAGATAAATGTTATTAAGTAGGAAAAATGGGTACATTAACAATGAAGCTGATCAGTTTGATGTATTCAACTTTTTGTTTTCTGTTATAGTGATAACTTGGGCAAAAGGATATATATAAATAATTTAAACTTACTTTGTTTAAATATACATATGGGGGGGTTAGGGTTGTGGCTCAGTGGCAGAGCACTTGCCTAGCATGTGTGAGGCACTGGGTTCTATTCTCAGCACTTCGTATAAGTAAATAAAGGTCCATTGATAACTATAAAATATTTTTAAAATAAATGAATATCCATATAAGAAAGTACTTATACCATAAGTATATAACTGAATTTTCTTAAAACTGAGCATACCTGTACATGAAACAGAATAATAGTAGAACCCTAGAAGCTCTTCTTATGCTTCCTTTCCCTACCAGGGATAACTCTGGTTCTGATCCTTAATGGAATAGATTAGTTTTGCTTTTTTTTTTGAACCTAGGAGTGCTTAACTGCTGAGCCACAACCACATACCTTTTTATTTTTATTGAGAACAGGGTCTCACTAAGTTGCTGAGGCTGGCTGTGAACTTTTGATCATCCTGCCTCACAGTCTACCAAGTCACTGGGACACCACACCTGACAGTTTCTCCTTACCCTCCAAAGGCATAGAGAAGTTTATTTAGGAAAGTAGATACATATTCAAGAAGAATGGGGCAATCTCAAGAGAGACGCCTTTGGGGCAAAACAAGGAATACACCTTCTTGAGTGCTGGCTATCTCCAGAGGGAGAGAGCCCACGCTGGCAGTTTTGCCTATTTTTGTAGTCTATATAAAGGGAATCATGACTTTCTTTCAAGTCTATTTTTTTTCCAGTCAGTATTAAGTTTGTAAGATTTATTCATACTGTTGAGTGCAATGGATGTGTTCAGCAATTTTGGGGGGGTGGGGGTGGTGGTTACTGGGGAATGAACTCAAGGGTACTTGACAATTGAGCCACATCCCCAGCCCTATTTTGTATTAAAAAAAAAATTTTTTTTTTTTTTTTTTTTTTTTTAGAGACAGGGTCTCACTGAGTTGCTTAGTGCCTTGCTTTTTGCTGAGAATCAGAGGGTGTGCCACTGTGCTTGGCTTATGTTCAGTTTTATTGTTTTGTACTTCATACTGGAAACTTGCCAGCGTTTATCCGTTTTAGTGTTGATGGGCATTTGAGTAATTTCCATCTTTTACTGTTTTATTATTTATGGTACTCTGGCTCATGCATTTTAGGCAAGTGCTCTACCACTGAGCTACATCCCCAGCCCTTAGCTATTTTAAATAATGCTGGTATTTCAAGTAATTTTCACTTTCTAAAAACTGCTTTCTAATCTTCAGAGATGTATTTAAACTTTTTAAAATATTTATGTTTTAGTTGTAGTTAGACACAACATCCTTATTTTATTTATTTATTTATGTATGTATGTATGTATGTATGTATGTATGTATGTATGTGGTGCTGAGGATGGAACCCAGGGCCTCGTGTGCTAGGGGAGTGCTCTACTGCTGAGCCACAACCCCAGCCCCATATTTAAACTTTGATTTTCTTGGTTCATATGGGGGAGGAACACCAAGGAAAATGATAATATTCAGAGTTTATTTTCATTCTTCATTTTTTTTTTCTTTTTTTTACTCTCTAGAATTAGTCCTACTTGTAAAGGAATCTTTCATTTTTAATTCTTAATTTTAGGTTGCAGTTTCATCATTGTCTGCAATAATTAAGTTTTTAGAACTCTTATCAGATGATTCAAATTTTGGACAGTTTGAACTGACTACTTTTGACTTCAGCCAGTACATGAAACTGGATATTGCAGCAGTGAGAGCTCTTAACCTTTTCCAGGTAAAACGTGTGTGTTAAAATTATTGAATAGCTATAAAATGTTTTCCTTTTGTAAATACTGAAAAATCTTATTAAGGAATGTGAATGTTTTGAAATATTATTATACTTAGAATATATAGGTAATTTTAAATTGCTCTAATTTATTTTTCTACTTCCTAGCTATATGTAGATATTTGTCCTGGCATTATGAGTCATTTTGTATATTAACGGAAGTTCTTTAACATTACATTTTGAGATGTTTTTATGTCTAAAATTGCAGTAATTATAAGTGATTTTAGTTTGAGGGGAAATGTATAGCTGAAAATACACAAAAACAGGTTGAAAGTTGATCTCAGTAGAAGGAATTTTTGTTGAAATTTCTCATTTTATATTTGAAGAGTATTATATGTTCTTTCTCCAAAATTGTTGAATTATTTTTCATGGCATAGTTTATTTTTCATTAATGGAGTGTGGCATTATTTTATTTTTTGTTCATAAGGGTTCTGTTGAAGATACTACTGGCTCTCAGTCTCTGGCTGCATTGCTGAATAAATGCAAGACTCCTCAAGGACAAAGACTGGTTAACCAGTGGATTAAGCAGCCTCTCATGGATAAGAAGAGAATAGAAGAAAGGTATAACTGGTGTGCACTTGTGTCACCTTCAAGTAATTGCAGTTATTTCATATGAAGCCACTTCTCATGTGTAATTTTGCCCCTGTATTTTATCATTTAACTGCACAGAAAGCTATTTATCAATAGAATATTAATCACTTAGATTAATTAAAGAACTTATTTCCTTAAATAAGGTTTTTTAAACTCTAAAAACATAAAAATTTATTAGGTTTTTTTTTTTTTTTTTTTAAGCATAAGAGCCAGTTTGGTTCAAACTGAATTTTAGGCAGGTTACTCAATGTGTACTTCATAGGGTCGTTAGGATGTGTATAGAAGACTTTCTTTTAAAAAAATTTTTAAAAAATTTTTATTATGGGGGGTAGAGTACCAGAGAGTGAACTCACATCCCAGCCCTATTTCGTATTTTAGAGACAGGGTCTCACTGAGTTGCTTTGCGCCTTGCTGTTACTGAGGCTGGCTTTGAATTCACAATCCTCTTGCCTCAGCCTCCAGAGCCAATGGGATTGCAGGCATGAGCCACCATGCCGGGCTTATTCTTTTTAGTTATACACCATAGTAGAATGTATTTGACCTATGAATTTTCAATAGGGTCTGACACATGGGAAGCATTTACTCTTCTTTATTCTAGAAAGGATTGAAGGTGTCCTAAACATATATTTGAAAAAATCTTTGAGGCTAGGGATATAAGTTCAGTGGTATAGTACCTAGCATTTGGCCTAGAGTTTGATCCCTAGCACTGGGGTTGAGGGTGGGAAGAAGTCTTTGAAAATGAAGAAATAAAAAGATGATTCCATGGGGCTGGAGTTGTAGCTCAGTGGTAGAGCGCTTGCCTAGCATGTGTGAGGTACTGGGTTCGAATCTCAACACCAACATTTAAAAAAATAATAATAAATAAAAGATTAAAAGAAAGAGGCGAGGGGTGTCTGCAGAGCCGTGGAACAGCCTTCAGTCACTGCTGCCATGGGAATGCAGGTGGAGACCACCTCCCCTGAGTCGGGTGCACCTTCCCGAAGCGTGGCCAGACCTGCGTGGTGCTTGAAGATGGAAAGAAATTTGATTCTTCCCAGGACTGAAATAAGCCCTTTAAGTTTATGCTAAGCAAGCAGGAGGTGATCCGATGCTGGGAAGAAGGGGTGGCCCAGATGAGTGTGGGTCAGAGAGCCAAACTAACCATCTCCCCAGACTATGCCTACGGGGCCACTGGGCACCCGGGCATCATCCCACCACATGCCACTCTGGTCTTCGAAGTTGAGCTTCTAAAACTAGAGTGACAGAGTGGGCTCTTCTCTCAGCTCCCTGTTCTTGGATCTGCCTTGGAGGCATCCAGTCGTGCAGGTGAATCCTTGGGGAACTTTCCTTGGCATCCTACAACACTTTGTATAAACATCTACCCTGACTGAATATGTTCTGTCATGTTCTGTCACTCAGCTTTGCTTCTGACACCTCCATTTCCTCTTCCCCTTTATCCTTGTATGTGTGTTTGCCTAAACTATATGCCATAAACTTCAAGTTAGTCGTTTTGTTTTTATTTTGGGGTGAAGATTCAGTCTTTTGGATCTAGGTTTCCATTTAAGTACCTTGACAGGTATTAACAGCACAAGTGATGGGTTAACTTTAGGATAGGAATTGGTGTTAGGGGGGATGAGGTTTGCAAGAATATTTTATTTTGGGGCATGAAATTTTTATCTATTATATACAAAACATTCTTGCTGCTGCGCTGCAGAGCCATAGTAGATTTGAGACGCTGTGGAGGGCTGAGCTACTCTCCAATGCGAGAAGTGTCCTAGTTGAAGTTGGACACAGTATCTTTGTTTTATTTATTTATTTTTATACAGTGCCGAGGGTCGAACCCAGGGCCTGGCACGCACTAGGCAAGCACTCTACCGCTGAGCCACAACCCCAGCCCCTGGTTTTGGGTTTTTTAGGTCCCCCCACTTCTTTCTTTCCTCCATCTTGTGGTTTTTCTAATGGATTTTAGAACTTTTGTAATAACGAAGTTATTCAAGTTCCACTTTGTAAATTTTAAGAACTTTAATTGAAAGTTTAAATTGAAGGTATTATTTATAGGCTTCAACACCCAATGGAAGCCCAGCCTTTGTGACACATCCTCGAGTGTTCTCAGAAAACGCTGCTGGCCACTGCAGCTTCAGCATCCCCTCTCTTTTGATAGTTTGCTCTCTGCCAATCTCCAGGTTTCCTGTCTTTTTGTCCCTCAGCCTCTTACCCTTCTCTGTCCAGTGTAATGATTTGGTGAGAGAAATTGTTGCTTTGTCCTGGCTTCCCCCACATCATATATGAGTTTCAAATTTTGCTATTGCAATAAAATTACTTTATGCTGGCTTTTCTGAAGGAAAAAAAAAAGATGAATATGCTACTCTAATATGACTAGTGCTTGGATACAGTTTAGTACAGTTTAGTCTTTGTTTAGATATTTAAAAACTTTTAAATGAAGTATAATACACATAAGAGCACAAATCCTAAGTGTATATATTGAATTTTCACAAAGTGAACATATCTGTGTAACAAGCCAGGTCAAGAAAAAACATAACTAGCACCCCCAATCTGCCCATTTTTCATGTTAATTACCATCCCTCCTTATTCTAAGAGTAACCACAGTCCTTACTTCTGGTATCACAGATTGATTATTTTTGTCTGTTTTCTTTAAATAATGTAAAGTTTCTTTTCTCTCTTTTTAAAATTGTTTTTAAAGGACATGAACGGTAATTAATTTCCAAGGTAATGGTCGTTGTATTTAAAAAGTGGTTTTCTTCTGGCTTAAACTATAGACATGGCTAGTAAACCTGAGATGTCACTCACATATTACTACTATAGTAACATTATTTAGAAGGCAAGCTATGAAAATCTGATCCCTCCCCCCCATAAGTAAAGTTACTTTTGTAGAACAAAGTAATAATTTCCAAAATCTGATTGTCTTGTTTTGCCATGCTGAGGATTAAACCCAGGGCCTCATGCATGGTGGCAAACATTCTACCTTTGAGCTATACCCTCTGGTACACATACCAAATCTGGTAGTCTTGACAAGTGGAGGAGACTTATTTATTAGAAATAACATCTATGAGGGTAGCTTTATAAGTTAGAATTTTATCTGCTAACTCAAGTGTATGGTAAAAGAAATACTTTTTTTTCCTTCTTGGTGAGAATTTTTTTTTTTTTAACCAGCAAATAGGAAAGCCTGTGATTTTTCAAGGCCAAGTATGGAAATTCCACAGAGTAGGAAGATCAAGTTACATTCTTGTTGTTTGGACAATTTCCTTATTTTTATCACCCTTTCATAACTCTACTTGATGTGGTAACCCCATATTTCTTAGTTTAAGCCATTCTGGTAATCCTCAAATCTGTTTTGTCTCTAAATCTCTTGATCTTCCTTTAGGAATACAGGGGGGAAAATCAGATTTCTCTTTTCTTTCCTCGCTCTCTCACAATCCCTCCCTCCCTCCTTTCCTTTCTCATCTGACCCAAGGCCTTGCACAAGTTTTTGTTTCTTACTGTCATTGTTTGGGGTGATTTTTCAGGAGGGAAGGTACTGGGGATTGAACCCAAGGGCACTTTACCCACTGAGCCACATCCCTAGCCCTTCTTTTTTGGGGGGTGGGGGTATTGGGGATTGAACTCAGGGGCACTAGACTACTAAGCCACACCCCCAGCCCTATTTTCTATTTTATTTAGAGAGAGGGTCTCACTGAGTTGCTTAGCGTCTTGCTTTTTGCTGAGGCTTATTTTGGACTCAAGATTCTTCTATCTCAGCCTCCTGAGCCACTAGGATTACAGGTGTGCGTCACAGTGCCTGGCCCTTTTATTTTTTATTTTGAGACAGGGTCTTGCTAAGTTGCCAAGGGCCTTGCCACGTTGCTGAGACTGGTTTGAACTTGGGAACCTCCTGTCTTAGCCTCCTGAGTGACTGGGATTACAGGTGTGCGCCACTTTATATGACTTTTTAATTACTGTAAAGAGGTTAGGATTTAGCAAGGGACCCTGTCTTAAAATAAAAATTTAAATGGGCTGGGGATGTAGCTCAGTGATTAATCACCCCTGAGTTCAATCCCTGGTACCAAAAAAAAAAAAAAAGACTAAGAGAAGGTGGAGAGTGATTGATACTGGTGTTTACTATGTCCCTGATACTTTGTAAGCAACCTACATTTGGTTTTAATATGGTGGAGAGTAGGTTTAAATTTCCTGGCTGATTCTAGAGCCAGCCTATTCCCTTTTTTTTTTTTTTTTTTTTTTTCAGTTGTTGATAGACATTTATTTATTCTTATGTGGTGCTGAGGATTGAGCCAGTGCCTCACACGTGCTAGGCAAGTACTCTACCACTGAGCTACAACCCTGGCCTTCATCCCATTATCTTTGTACTATATTACTCCTATCAGTTCTATTTAATTTGATTCCAATTGTATTTTTTTTCCTTACAGCCTTATAAATATGTTGTCCTACATTTTCAGTAAACTCTTCTAAAGATAAACCAGGTATACTGGTTTTAAAGAAATGACAGAACATTGGCTTTAAAAATATCTAAAATTTCATGGTTAATTTCATAATTAGTTGAAATTTCAGGGATTAACTGATCTTAAAATCTTACCTTGTATACCAGTCAATTTGTAGGTGAGTATTGTTTCAGTTTGTATACAGCTGAGATATTTCATTCAAATTGATAGGTATAGGATGTTATGTCAGTTGTAACTTTGACACTTCTGAAATTGTGATTTGCAAGTGGCATTGTCATGGAAACAGCTGAGCAGTCTTCTTTTTTCTTTTAGCTAGAAACATAAACTGACACTGTAATTATTTCTGAAATGGTATACTGAATAAACTTGTGAAACTAGCAATTTATTACATGATATCTGAACCAAAGACTGAAGGGGAGTGTATATTGCTTTGAGGGTTTTTTTTTTAAAGAAGCTTCCACAGTTTCTTTGCTTAAGGGCTGGAGATATAGCTTAGTCGCAGAGTGTATGTGTGGCCTTGGGTTCAATCCCCAGCATTGCAAATAAACAAATTAAAAAAAAAATTCTTTGTTCATTTTACTTTTTTCTTAGTGCTCTTATTGGAACTTTATAAATGAAAATTGGGAAATAACTTGAAGTTCATTTTTTAAGTTAGAAATTGCCCAATTTAAGGCTGACATATTCCTTTGGATATTATAATTACTATATGGCTTTTTAATTTGGTGGCTTAGGAAAGAAAGGAGGAGGATGGTTGTGAAATTTTGAAAATTGTTAGAAAATGAGTGTGTAAAGTCAATTTTAGAGAATTTGTCCATGGCAAAGACTTAATTCATGATAAAGATTTGTTCAGGATAAAACATTTTGAATCATTTGGAAGTGGTTTGAATGCCTTTAAGATCAGTTAGCATAAGCTAGAGATATCACCTTTATTCATGGGCTTTGGGGAAATAACACAGAGGAAAAAGATTATGTATCTTCAGTGTAGGAAGTTTTTGTTCTCAGAAGTACTTGTCAATGGTGCATCTCTTTGTTGGTTTTTTAATTTGTTTAATCTTCATATTCCCTGTCTTCCGGTTCACAATACCATCATCCTGGGGTTTTTTAGAACCCCTCTCCCACTGGTTTTCTGTTATTCAAGTTTGCTTATAGTTTTTGGCTATTTTTAAGATTCAAATGAGAAGTTATATTGTTGCTGTTTGAGAGAAAGAAGTTTATAACATTGTTGGCAAACAGATTTGTAAAAGTATAAAAGTACATTTGTGGTTCTTTGTTAATGGCTCCTTATCATTGCTGTCTCAGAATTTAATTATGATTTTTTGGAGCAGGGATCAAACCCAGTGGTGCTTAGTCACTGAGCTATATACCCAGCCCTTTTACAGAATATTTTATTTTGAGATGGGGTCTTCTTGAATTGCCTGGGCTGTCCTTGGGATCCTCTTGCCTCAGTCTCAAAATGGGATTACAGTTGTGTGCCACCACACCCAGCATTTAACTTTTTATTTACTTAAAAATGTCTGCATGGTCATTGTTTTTTTTTAAAAAAAAAAGACAAATAAGAAAAGCATTCACTCTACTTGCTCCATGGTGGTAGTCACTTTTAACAGTTTAGTATATCTCCTTATCATCTAGGTCATGCACATGTGCGTACACAGAAAAAATAGAAACCTTAAATAATATCGGGTCATGTAAATACAACTTGCTTTTCTTTCTTATCTTTTTTTGTCATCCTGGACATTGAACCCAGAGAATAACCCTGAGAATGTCCAAGGGTTATAGGAGTTTAGAGAAGGAAGAGAGAAAACAGATGAGGGTGTAGGTCAGCCAGCAACGGGTTTCTTTCATTCTTTTTTTTTTTTTAAACCTCCCCTTGCTTTATTTAATATTTATTTTTTAGTTGTAGTTGGACACATTAATTAATTAATTATGTGGTGCTGAGGCTTGAATCCAGGGCTTTGCATGTGCTAGGTGAGTGCTATAGTGCTGAAGCACAACCCCAGCCCCTCGAAATAATTTTGATGCTGGTGATCCTTGAATCAAACTTGGAGAAACCCAGTTAAAGGCCGTGACTTAGCTAGGAATTGGATTGTGTGACTTAATTACATCCATTATTTGCTCTTTTTGTTTTTTAAAAATATCTAGATGCCATTGAAATCTTTTGGAGAACTGGATGTGGTGGTACATATCTCTGATCCCAGATACTAGAGAATCTAAGACACGAAAATCTAAGTTCAGGGCCAGGCTTGCAGCTTAGCAAGACCCTGTGTCAAAATAAAAAGATGAAAGTTGTAACTCAGTGGCATAGCGCTTGACTAGCATGTACAAGGCCCTGGGTTTGATCCTCAGTGTTATAAAAACAGAAAAGAAAAAGAAAAGCTTTTTGGTTTTTGGTTTTGGTACCAGGGATTGAACCTAGGGGTTTAACCACTGAGTCACATCTCCAGCCCTCTGTTACATTTTATTTAAAGAAAGGGTCTTGTTGAGTTGCTTTAGCATCTGACTAAGTTGCTGAGGGCTGGCTTTGAACTGATGATCCTCCTACCTTAGCCTTCCAAGTCACTGGGATTACAGGCATGTGGCATCACTCCTGGCTCAAGTTCCTTAAACTAGTGGTTCTCAAAGTGGAACAGTTTTCTCCCCATACTCCAGGAGATGTTCATAAATGTCTAAGATAGAAGCCAAGGATACTGTTAAATAAGCACAGAATAGGCTGTTACAACAAAGAACTAACTAGTCTGAATTGTCAGTATTACTGAGAGTCAGAAACCGTGCTTTCAGATATATGGTCATTATATGATTACTCTGAGGATAGAATATTTTTTCCCTCAAATAACAAGCTGGCGTGAACATTTTGATGCATGAATTATAAACTCTGATGGAGAGATCAATAAATAGTTTAGAGGTTAGAAAGCTGATTTGTTTCCTTTTCCTGTAGTTGTTCATCAGACAGCATTCAGAATCAAATAATTCATTGTACCCATGGTCTCCAGAAAGCTTCTCTAAAGCTATTGCTAGAGATATATAACATGTACAGGAATTTTTTATTTTTTTAATTTTTTTCTCTTCTCAGTACCAGAGACTGAACCCAGGGACATTTAACCACTGAGCCACATCACCGGCCCCTTTTTATATTTTATTAGAGACAGGGCCTCACTGAGTTGCTTAGGGCCTTGCTAAGTTGCTGAGGCTGGGTTTGAACTCAAATCCTCCTGCCTCAGTCTCCTGAGTCACTGGGATTATATGTATTCGCCACCACACTGGGTGTTTTTCTTATTCTTTTTCCCTTTGTTCTTGAGTTTGAACCCCGGTCCCCTTGTATGACTAACCAATTGCTCTACCACTGAGCCCAGTCCCAGGAATAATTTTTCCTATCTTGTGTTAACAATTTGCGTTTCATCTGTTAGTTAAGTAATACATACAACAAAGTAATACATACAACATTGTTTTTCAAATGGCAAGTTGTGACTCAGAGGTGGGTTGGAAATTTAGCATTGTAGGTGATAAAACAAGTTTTTTTCTTTCTTTGAGTCCTGGAATCAACTCAAGGTCTTCAGTATGTCACTAACACTGAGCTACACTTTCAACCCTGAAGAGCATTTTTGACAAGAAAATGAAAATAACAGCACATTACAGTAGAAGTAGCACATTACAGTACAAGTAGAAGTGGAAAGCCTCTGATTTCTGACAGATTTCAAAAGCAGTATGTACTACATATTCTAGTTTTTGAAACAGACATGTTATTTATTGACTTTGTCTGACAAGAGATAATTTTAAAAAGTATTCTAAAAATTAAAAAGCTTCTGATAAAAAATAGGATTTGACAGTACTGCTGAACTGTAATTTTCTTTAAGTATCACTGTTTACATGTAAAACAATGTGTTAGCAACAGTCTTGTCCCAGTAATGAAATTCATCAATTTAAGAAATATCAGTTCGAAACTGTGTGTGTTGGTTCATGCTGTAGTCCCAGAGTCTCAGGAGGCTGAAGCAGGAGGGTTGCATGTTTGAGGCCAGCCTTGGCAATAGAGAGACCTGTCTCAGAATTTTAAAAAGGGCTGGAGTTGTAGCTCAGTGCTCCAGGGTTCAATCTCCAATACCTGTGGGGGGGATGGAAGATGTGGGGGGGGGTAGTAAATTGGATGAAAGTAAAAAAAAAAAAATTGGGTATATCTCAGTATCTTATGGTACTACTTGATGATTTGTTATCTAACCAGGAAATTTTTGACTCAGCCCTATGGAGCCTTTTTACCCTCTTTTAAAAAAGCTAACATTTTAGAATATATTCAGGCTTTTTACAAATGGGATTTTTGAGTTTATTTAATTTGGACTTAAGAGCCTAGTTGACAGATTTTTTTTTTTTTTTTTGGGGGGGGGATGCTTAGGATTGAACCCAGGGCTTCACACATGGTAGGCAGGCAATCTACCACTGAGCTACATCCTCAACCCTAGGTGACAGGTTTAACTTTACATTAAAATATTTACTATTTATTTTCATGTAATTAATTTCAGATTAAACTTAGTGGAAGCTTTTGTAGAAGATGCAGAATTGAGACAAAGTTTACAAGAAGATTTACTTCGTCGATTCCCAGATCTTAACCGACTTGCCAAGAAATTTCAGAGACAAGCAGCAAACCTTCAAGATTGTTACCGACTCTATCAGGGCATAAACCAACTCCCTAATGTTATTCAGGCTCTGGAAAAATACGAAGGTAACATGATTTTGTTTTTTGTTTTCCTTCACTCTTACCTGGCAGATGTTGGTGCTAGTGACTCCCACTTACCACACATTGTTTTTCTGATAGTTTTGTATTAATATATGCTTCGTGGCAGGAGATATCATGGGGCATCCAGCACCCACCAGGATAATTTTCCTGCTCAGGAGTGATGAGCCACCTGAGAAAAGAAAGTCTGAGATAATTAATGGAGAATTAAGAGCCAAAGCCAAATATTAAGTTCAAAGGGGCGGGGGGTGCCTGATAGTTTCTCCAGTCCACATAGGAGCTAGAACAGAACAACTAGAAAATGGCTCTGGTCCTTTATTTAAGGGAGAATACATCAAAGGCAGGGATAGTGTTTCAGCAGGTGGAGTCTTGTTTCATGATGGCTTTCAATCAACAGGTTGATTGGCATCTTGGAAAGCCACACCCATCTCTGAGAGGCTGTGTGTCTATGTGGCTCCAGCAGATTACTCAAACTCCAGTGCAATGCTGAACCTGGCAAGGCTAGGTAGAATATCACGTGTATTGGATAGTCTCAAACCAGCAGGAGTGCCACTGAAAGTTCCCAGATACTAGGCTTCCCTACCAAGTGGCTTCCATGCTAATTTGGTTCATACAGAGTTCACTGATGTCTTCCGACAATGAGACAAGTTAGAATTTTTGTTGTTTTAAAAATAAATTTTAAGATTACTGCATTTATTATTAATGGGTTAATTGCACTAGTAGTGGCAGTTAAATAGGATTTGATTACTAAAGAAAACTCAGGACTCATAATGACAGTACTTAGAATTATATAGTTTACAATATTATAGGGAAAGGAGAAAGTCCAGCAGCACCATTAAAGTAAAGATGTATATCATGGCCAAAAGCTGTCACAGTCAATGTCTTTCCTTTTGAAAAGTTCATGGTGGTGTGCACTTTTTCAAGATATGGGTGCAGAACACCTTGAAACCAGGGATCCCAAAGTAGAGTCTTGGGTAGACTATATTTTTTGCTGGTCAAGGGGGTATATTGCCATTTGGTAGCTAGCCTGTGCAGCAGAGCCCTCTGAGGGGAGCCTTTATTGAGAGCAGGTGCAAATCATTTATCACAATAAACAATGCTGATAAACCAAACAAACCGTCCCAAATATCCCTGGACGCATAATTATAAAATAGCCACATTAATCAGTGTTTCATCCCTTGGCCAGCAGTCCTTGCCATGAAAGAATCTTAACAATATAGAGCAGGCAGAGCCAGGCAGAGTGGTATATATATGCCTGTTGTCCTGCTACTTGGGAGGCTGAGGTGGATCACTTAAGTTCTGGGATCAGCAACACAGTGAGGACCCATCTCAAATCTCTATCCCATCAAAAGCCCAGCAGACTTTATTTCAGACCTGCCAGAATTAACCCCCACAGCACACCTATGACAGAAAGTATGGCAAAAAAGTCATGGTGCTCTCTTAGCAGTAGAGGTTGAAACGAATTCAAGTAAAGTGATCAATGTCACTCACTTTAATCAACATACAGTTGATTAATATATTATTGGTTAATAAAATGAAAGTTGCTTGACAAATGTAGCTCCCCCAACCTCCTTAGTACTGGGCATCAAACCCTGGTGCTTTACCATTGAGCTATATCCACAACCCTTTTTATTTTTTGAAGCAGAGTCTTGCTAAGTTGCAGAAATTGGCCTCAGACTTGAGATCCTCCTTGACTCGGCCTCCTGAGTCACTGGAATTATAGAAATGACCACTACATCCAGCCAAATAATTTTAATTAAGTAAATGTGAGTTTCTGTAACAACTTTAGTTATTATTGTGTTATTATATTTAATATATAAAGCATTTTAAGCTTTAGTTAAAAGTCTGCATCCATTTGAACTATTAAAACATACCTTAGGGGCTGGGGATATAGCTGAGAGGTAAAGTGCTTACTAGCATATGTGAGGCCCTGGGTTCATTTCCCAAAGCCACAAAACAAAAATATATCTTTTAAGTGTTATGGGAACTTTATTTATTTATTTGTTTGTTTGTTTGTTTGTTTGTTTATTTACTTAATTTCTTTTGGTGCTGGGGATTGGTCCCAGGGCTTTGTGCATGCCAGGCAAGCACTCTCTATCAACTGAGCTATATCCCAGCCTTACATTTTGTTTTTATTTTGCAGACAGATTTAAAGAAATTGAACTTTATGATGACAGAATACATAACTATAGATTCAACTTAAATTTTATGGTGACCCTTTTCCCTATCTAACATAAAAGGTAGCTAAGTGCTTATCCTCTCATAGTACCTGTGTTATAAAGAATATTATCATTCTGGTCAAGAATCTTTGTTAGACTGGTAAGACTTTGAGCCCTTGCATTTAGTTGTACCAGAGTTGAATTAGATAAAATGGGTGTTGAAACTTTCCTGCTCCACACTTCTTTAGTTTTGGCTTAGCCAGTCACTTATTTTCTTTTCCTCTATCCTATAAATGAATATCTTTTACTTTGCTTTTTTTTTCTTTTTTGATTTTACTTTGCTTTTTTGATTTCATGATCTTTCATCTGATTGCAATAGATTACTGAAAATGAGTTTATTGTCAAGTACTAGATTGACAATTCAAGATTGAACTTGTGTATAATGAAGATAGCTCTCTAGACAATGCAGTCTCACAACTTAAATCAGCTAATTTGGATCTTTTCTTGTCTCATATATCTCCTTCCTCACACAGTAAATAACTATCTTTTTGTTACTGAGAAAGTACTGGCCTTGAGTGAAGAACTCTCTTAATTTCCTGTCTCCCCTCCTGCAACCACCTGCACAGCATCAATAAGGGATTCTGAAGTAGGGGCAGCTGGAGATGAAAAAACATTGAGACAAAGAAAACACAGACATTATCAAGTAAAGCTGGGGCCAGGTGGGACACTGCACTCTGGAGAAATAGTGACCCAGAACTAGCTCTGCACGTTTATTATATAGGGTCTCATAATCAGGAAGTCAAACTATAGGGGCATTGTAAATTGTTTAAGGATTATGAATTGTCTGAGGCTTCTTTGTGCACTAAAAAGTTATAGAACTAGAAACATTTTTTGCAACTCTACTGTTGCAGTGCTAGGAACATTCTACTGCTCCAGGAAACCCATGGTCCTGGGACATCTGATAACTGTTAGTGTCTGTGCTGAGAGTCAAAGTTAATAATCCTCGCCTTTGGCAAGGAATATTTCCCAGGTTTGGCTTTTGCCAATGCTGAAGACCAGGGACTCATTTGCTCTCCACACTCTCCCTATTCCTTTCCTTCTGTATTAGTCAACTCTTTCATCACTGTGACCAAAAGACCAGATAAGAACAATAGAAAAGGAAAAGTTTATTCACACACACATACACACACACAAATCTCAACATTTTCATTTTTTATAGCAAGCAGATTGACTTCTATTTTTTTCCCCCCAGTACTAGGATTGAACCCAGGGGTGCTTAACTGCCCAGCCACATCTCCAATTCTTTTTTTTTTTTAATTGAGACAGGGTCTTTCTAAGTTGCTGAGGTTGCCCTTAAACTTGGGAATCTCCTGCCTCAGCCTCCTGAGTTGCTGGGATTACAGGCATGTGCCACCACACCCAGCTGCATTGACTTTAAATCCCAACTCTTCCTCTTCCAATTATATATACTCTTCTGGAATGAAGCATTGGTAGAACTATTTTGTAAATAAGATGGATGTTCTCATGCTTTCTGATTATGTTGATAGAACATGGATAAATAACTTACTTTTAGAACCTGGCTTTACCACATGCCTTGTAGCATTGCTATGTAGTACCAGGGTTAACCTGTCCTTTCATGTTTTATGCTTTAGGGCCTCTGTTATACTTCTATGAACATAGGTTCTGTTGTGCATTTTCGATGCAGTTGAAGACCATCTTTGAACATTATTCTGTTCTTCAGCTTCTTCAACTCTGTCAGCAGTGTGGTAGCAGCTTTTTCATCAGCAGATGTGGCCTCTTCATTTTCTTTCCAAATTTATCCCTTTATCCATAACCATCCCTTACTTGTAGTTAAGTGGTTCAGTATCCTTTCAGAGGATCCCTTTCTGAAGTCTCTGTATATGCTTAGTGCTTTCTCAGTAATGTGGTGCTGTCATTTGAAGCATGTTTTGTCCGTGTCTTCCACCCAAAAATTTAGTGCTTTTTCATTCCTAAGTGCTTCCCATACAGTGCGGCCATGCTTTTGCAGTTTGAGGTAAAAATAATCATTTTATGGCTTCTCTTTGGCATATATGAATTGCGAGCATCACTACTCTTAGGTTTTGGAGCCTTAGAATTGTAAAATAAATAAGTTGTAAAATAAAAAGTACTTGAACATCACAAGTTGATCTGATAACTGAGATGACTAGTAAGTGACTAATGGGCAAGTAGTTTCTACAGTGTAGTTAAGTGGTACAAGAGGATGATTCACACCAAGGATGGACTGGCACAGATTTCACACTACTCAGAATACTGTGCGATTTAATTTTCTGTATTATTTCTGGAATTATCCATTTAATGTTTTTGGACCATGGTTGAACATGGGTAACTGAAACAAGCCAAATAAACAAAACCACAGATAGAGGAGAACTGCTGTATAAAAAAGCATACATAAACCCTCCCCACAACTCCCAAAGGGAAAAAGTACTGCTCTGCATGTTTGGGTGATTTTCCTTGCCCTCTGGGAAAGTTAATAGGAGTTAGGAATTGGGGGCTGGGGATGTGGCTCAAGCGGTAGCGCGCTCGCCTCGCATGCGTGCGGCCCGGGTTCGATCCTCAGCACCACATACCAACAAAGATGTTGTGTCCGCCGAGAACTAAATAAAATAAATATTAAAAATTCTCTCTCTCTCTCCCCTCTCTCCTCTCTCACTCTCTCTTTAAAAAAAAAAAAAAAAAAAAAAGGAATTGGGGCTGAGGGTAACTTGGCTTTCTTCCTTATGTTCCTGAACACATGCATGTCTTAATATACCCAATGAAAGTTTTCTAACAGGTCAATAATTCCCTTCTTTTTGGCATTACACTTAAGTTATACAAAACCTATGAGAGCTCATAACATTTAAATCGAGTGCTGCCCATTGTGGGTTTGGCAGCTGATGTTCAATTAAGGTATTTGAAACCACTTAGGCGGGGAGGTATTAGAGGGGGTTATGGTGTTAGAGCTCTCTTCTTCCTCTTGCACAGAATATTTGAGAATTAGGTATATACCCTAGTCATTGGGAAATTAACTCTCAAGTTCTTTTGAAAAAACATGGAGTGACATGAACTCAGCATATTGATTTCATAGAAAAAAACAAAAGTGGGACTGATTAATAAAGAAAATAAAGCATAGGATTGCGAGATCAAAGCCAGCCTCAGCAAAAGCGAGGTGCTAAGCAACTCAGTGAGACCCTGTCTCTAAATAAAATACAAAATAGGGCTGGGAATGTGGCTTAGTGGTCAAGTGCCCTTGAGTTCCATCCTTGGTATCAAAAAAAGAAAAGAAAGCAAATGTACTATCTTTAAAAGTAAAATCATGATTAAAAGTTTTTAATACATATTATATAGGGATTGCTGTGATGTTCTTGGTTTTTGACTATCTCTAGGTTTAATGTTATTTTTAAAAAAGACCCAAAACAAAAAAACCTGAAAGCAAGGTAGATTTGCAGGCAGCAGAGGGCAGCAACAGTATTGAAAGTGGATTTGCATTGAGGTACAAAGATTGATAGGAGAGCTTTAGTCATTTCTCTTAAGTTTAAAGCACATTCATTCCATAATTTGTAGGAAAACGCCCCGTTTCTTCACGTGGCCAGGCTTCTGCTACTCTGTTCAGTCTTCCCTGTATTCTCTTTTCCTCCCTTGTATTCCTTCTTCTATACCCTTTGTCTTAGTACAGTATTATCAGTCTCCAGATATGTCCCCTCTTTTATGCTTTTGTATGTCTTAAAGGTCCTATACTACTTTTGTCACCTTGATACCCGCTTCCCCCCCCCCCCCAGTAAACTTTGTAAGATTGAACCATTCTGTCTTATGAGGCTGTTCCCATGCAGAGTTAAAGATTTCTTTCTCCAGTTTTCTTAACACTCTATGCTTATCTCCAGTGCTTTTCCTCCTTTCCCTCTCTTTCTTTCTCTCCTTTATTATGGGGGGGTTGTATGGGGGTGTTGTTATTGGGGATTGGACCCAGGGCCTAGTGCCCTATACTGAGCTACATCCCCAGACCTTATCTCTGTTATTTCTTAAACCCTAAAAAAAACAAAGATAAGGTACTATCACATATTTACTTGAATGCTAGGAAATAAACATAAAAGTGAATTGTTTGGCATTTCTGGAATGTAGGTATTAAAAGGAATCTGCTTTATTTACTTAGCACTTTTTAAATTTTAGCCAATGGATTTTGTATTTTGGAAATATTGTCTTTAAATTTCATCTTTTTCAGTTTATGAAAAGTGGCATAAGGTTAGGTGGTACATGCCTGTAATTCCAGCATCTCTGGAGGCTGAGGCAGGAGGATCATGAGTTCAAAGCCAGCCTCAGCAACTGTGAGGCACTAAGCAACTCAGTGAGACCCTGTCTCTAAATAAAGTACAAAATAGGGCTAGGGATGTGACTCAAGTGCCCTTTAACCCAGTAGCCCCCCCCCCCCAATGGCATAAATTCTTTGATACCATCCAAAGGGGTAGTCATTATAAATATTTTAGTGTGTTGTTTCAGTCCTTTTTTTTTTTTTTTTTTAAGTATTACTGAGGACTGAACCAAAGAGACCTCTATCGTTGCGGGTACATCCCCAACTTTTTTCTTTCTTTCTCTCTTTATTTATTGGTATTAAATATTGAATCCAAAGGTGCTTAACCACCGAGCCACGTTCCCAACCCTTTTTACTTTTTATTCTAAATCAGGGTCTTGCTAAGTTGCTGAGGCTGGCCTGGAACTTGGGATCCTCCTGCCTGAGCCGCTGGGATTATAGATGTGTACTACTATGCCAGCTGTTTCAGACTTTAAGCAAAAAAAGTCCAATATGGTTGATACATTAGAGAACAACTTGAGCATAATGTGAATTTCATGTTTTTTTATCGTGATTTCAGCCTGGGATATACTAGATGAATGCAGAAAATTGCATCCAGCTATGTACAAAACATAGACATGTACACCCTCAGTTCATTGTATGCTATGAGTCACATCACAAATGTCCTTTTACCGTCGCAAAATAATTCAAGCTGTAGACCTTCAGAAGTTCCACCTCTAAAAGCAAACCTCACATCTTTTGCAGGGTACATTATTTATTGTAATAGTTATAAATTTCTTATCCATTTAACTTATATGAAACTATACTGCCACTTTTATTAAATTCCTGTTTCTCTCTCTTGGGGATGGGGGGATTGGACCCTGGGGTACTTTATCACTGAACTACATCTCCAGCCTTTTTATTTTGAGAGGTGTCAAAATAGAAGTTTCTATAGCTGGCTTTGAATTTGCATTCCTTTTGCCTCAACACCATACCTGGCTCCAATTGCAATTTTTTTTAAGTTGTTGATGGGCTTTTATTATTTATTTGTTTGTTTGTTAATATGTGGTGCTGAGAATCGAACCCAGTACCTCACATATGCTAGGCAAGCGCTCTACCACTGAACTATAACTCCAGCCCCTCCAATTGTAATTTATGTTCAGCTAACACTAACACTATTGTTCTTTTTCATATCCCAGGAAATTGTTATACAGAAACATTAAAGGTTTGTTTTTGACCTTTGGTGTTCTGATTTTGATTTATTTCTTATAGTAGTAAATTATTAAAACTAGACTTTCTAGGCCAAGTAAGTTCTAATTATAAAACTTAAAATTGTCAATATTCAGTTTAACTCTAGAATATTAAACTGTTATTTTCTTTCTAGACTTCCCCCTCTATGGTCTACATTTTGAAGGCAACTATGTGTTAATAAAACTAGTTTGTCATGAAGCTTTAATAACAGGGTTTACAATTCCTTTGTGTCCTCACTGACAGTTTGCTTTTATTTTGGTGACTGATTCTTTTTTTGGGGAATGTTTGATGAAATTGGTTGCAGGGCCACTTGAATGAAGTGGTAGTGATTCAGGGATATCTTTTGGCCCAAGAATATTAGTATAATGTGAAAGTGTGTATCTTTTAAGATGAAGATTGAAGATAGTGAATGAGAGGAGAGGAAACATGACATTTGAATTATAAGATTTTAGGTAAGAAAGGAAGGAGAATAATTTTGTAGTATTGAGACTAACGAGTGATAACTACACAAAAAAGCAATAGAAGCAGCAGGAAAAGTTAGCTTAGGGAAAACAGTGCTATTTTTTGTTAGAATGACAAAGCAATAAATAAAAATGAATGGTGGTGTCACTGAAACATTACTTGCAACCCAGGAAACTTGACAAGTGCCTGGGATTAATAAAAAATATGACATTACCATACAAGAAAGATAAAGGAAGAAGGAAAGAGAGATGAGAACAGATAAAGAGGATGGTACTACACAGTGTCTAACAGAGAAAGAACAGACAACCTATGTTGAAGGTCATTACTCAAAGTGATTGAATTATTAGGTTTTTCCCTTTTTTTTATTTTTTATTTTTTTGTGGCGCTGGGGATTGAACTCAGGGCCTAGTGCATGCAAGGCAAGTACTCTACCAATTGAGCTATATCCCCAGCCTATGACTGAATTATTTTGATACTTTATCATGATTCAGCTGCACTAGTACTGTTCACTTCTTTGCTAATTTGGCAATTTGTTAGATTAGGCCCCATATTCTTGCAATTATTTATCAGTAACCCAAGTGCACTTATGCCATAAACTTTTATTACTGGTATTTTACTAGCCTTTTTTCTTCTTGGAGTGGATTTTAAAATTTATACCATAAATGCACACAAGGTCAAAGTTTAATTATACTTAAGACTTCTGGGGGTGGGAGGGAAGGGGAGGGGGCAGGGGATTAGCAAGGATGGTGGAATGTGATGGACATCATTATCCAAAGTACATGTATGAAGACACGAATTGGGTGTCAATATACTTTATATACAAACAGAGATATGAAAAATTGTGGTATATATATATATGTAATAAGAATTGTAATGCAAAAAAACAAAACAAAACAAAGTACATGTATAAAGACATAAATTGGCATGAACATACTATATACAAAGATATGAAAAATTATGCTCTGTGTGTAATAAGAATTGTGATGCATTCTGCCTCTCAAGTTGCTGGGATTATAGATGTATGCCATCCACCCAGCCACCACCCTTCTTTATAATTACTTGTTTAATGATTGTGGCTTCCCTGATCCACAACAGTGTAGTAGCATATGCATGAGAAGTGAGTATTTCATCCCAGTTGCTGGCATGTAGGAAGACGCTCAGTAACTTATTTTGGGAGAATGAGGAGGTATCACTTAATATAGGAGGGAATGTGATCGGACATATGAGAGCAGAAAATGAAATTTGACCAGTTCAATAATGGGAAACTAGTTTGTTGATGGTGAATAGTTGCACCAGGAGTTCAAGATGCTATGTTTTGTCATTGTAAAAGATTGTGAAAGCTTGCACGTTTCTTTTTTACTTTAGTCTCTTTATAGATAAAAGTACATCAACAAAAATTTATTTAATTCATTACTTGTGTTGTTCCAAAAGACTAGTATTCAGAGGTGTTACAGAAGATAAATAAAGAGAGCTATGGATACAACTCAGGAGCTCTGGTTTAATTCTTAGCACTGAAAAGAAAAGACAAGCAGAAATGTGAAGAGATTCAATGAACATTTGGCATATTTACCACGTTCCAGACATAGCTAATTACTGAGCTGTGGTAAGAAGCAAAAATAATCTCACCTCTGCCCTTAAGAAGTCTAAGGGAGCCGGGCACAAGTGGCACACGCCTGTAATCTCAGGAGCTGGAGAGGTTGAGGCAGGATTGCGAGTTCAAAGCCAGTCTCAGCAATGGCAGGGCACTAAACAACTCAGTGAGACCCTGTCTCTAAATAAAATACAAAATAGGGCTGGGGATGTGGCTGAGTGGTTGAGTGCCCCTGAGTTCAATCCCTGGTACCACCCCCCCCCAAAAAAAAAAAAAAGAAAAAGAAAAAGAAGTCTAAGGGAAGCCAGGCACCGTGTTGCATACCTGTAATCCCAGCAATTTGTGAGGCTGAGTCAGGAGGATTGCCAGTTCAAAGCTGCTCCAGCGATTTAGCAAGGCCCTGCCTCAAAATAAAAGGCTGGGGATGTGGCTCAGTGGTTAAGTGTTCAATCCCTAGTACCCCCATGCCCTCCCCAAAAAAAGTCTTAAGGGAAATAGAATTACAGTACTCACAGGAATAAATATAGAGGGTGTTTGGGGAGTGCTGGAGATCAAACCTAGGGCTTCCTGCAGAAGGGGTTCTTGTATCACTGGACTATATCCCCAGTCCAAAATAGTTTTGGTAGTTGTTATGAAGGGAAAATTCTGAAGTGGTATAGCAAGAAAATGCATTTATTTATTTTATTTTTAATTTTTAAATTTTTTTTGGTAATGTACATGCCAAAGTAGTTTTCATTGGTATTTTGGTCAATTGCAAGGTAATCTTTCTAAATTCACTAGAAGCTGGCCTGGACAGCATTCCAGCAGTGTACCTTAATGAATCACTTATTCTTGATAGCTCATGGGTTTTAAATTTATCCTGAAATTTGTTAGAGTTTTTCTCTTTGTAAGTGATGGTGAAATTTTTAATAGTGATCAAATTGTGCTTTAGATTGTTACAGAAATGTTACTACTTATGCTTATTGTCTTAAATAGTTTATAAAGCACACAGCTGCATTTTCCTCCCCCTGCAGTGTTAGGGGTCAAACCCAGGGTGTTATACATACTAGTCAAGGCTTCTATCATTAGGTTATACCCCAGCAACTGCATTTTAAAAAATTGAATCTTTAAGGAGTTATAAATTACTCTTTCTGGGAGAGAATCTGGAATTCTTAACAAAAATTAGTTATTAACTTGATTACTTGGACTTTTCATATTTTGATGCATTTAAGAAGCAAACCATTATCTCTGTGTTATCTTTGAAGTCCATACTAGATAAATGTGGTACATACAAAGTGAACACCAGTGATTGCTTAAAGTTGTTCATTCAACAACTTCAAGAACTCTTTTTCCGGGGCTGGGGTTGTGGCTCAGTGGTAGAGAGCTCGCCTAGCACTTGAGAGTTCGATCCTCAGCATCACATAAAAACAAATAAACAAAATAAAGGTATTGTGTCCAACTACAACTAAAAAATGAATTTTTTTTTTTTAACACCTCTTTTTCCTTCTTTGTGCCAGACTTTATTCTAGGGATAGAATGGTGCATCTGACAGTTGAGGTCCCTGTTTTGAGGAGATTCTGTAATAGTAGAAGCATAGAGAGGGAGACTGTAAGGAAACAAATGAGCAGGAATTTCAAATATGTTGTTAAAAAGTGAAATGAAGAAACTATACTCCACTGGGGTGATGGAGTAACTTGGCAGAGAACCAGGTAGACACAGATGGGATGGTCAAGGAGGGCCTCTCTAAGGATTGCTGTCTTTTTCTTTTTTTGGTATCTGAGATTGAACTCAGGAGCACTGGACCACTGAGCCACATCCCCAGCGCTGTTTCATGTTTTATTTAGAGACAGGGTCTCACTGAGTTGATTAGTGCCTCGCTTTTGCTGAGGCTGGCTTTGAACTTGTGATCCTCTTGTCTCAGCTTCCCAATCCACTGGGATTATAGGCATGTGCCACCATGCCCAGCTGGATTGTTGTCTTAAGATAAGTCTTGAATGATGAGAAGGAGCCAGCTGTTAAGATGTGAGGGGTGGAGCAGGCTAGTATGATCCAGCCAGTTCAAGTACCTAAGGCTGATGAGGGTCTTAACTTGTTGAGGCAGTGAAGAAAAGCTGGAGTGTCAAGCATATAGTGATAGAAAATAAGGGGGAGAGACTATTGGCAGTTAGAGGTGTGGACAGAGAGGTGAGGCCTATCTGATATTTTTAATCTTGTGAGTGGGTGTACACGTGCGTGTACCATGTATCATTTTGGCTTCTAATATAGCCTGTGAACTCTTTCTGAGAATAGTGTTTAAATACATGAAACATATGGAATTATAAAGGACATCAGTTATGTTGAAATCTGCTTATCTAAATGTAAGACAAACAGAGAGAGAGAGAGAGTAAGAGCACTCTACCCTTCAGCTACATCCTGTCATTTTTATTTCTGATTTTGAGACAGCCTTGCTAAGTTACCTAGGCTGGCCTCCAACTTGCTATCCTCCTGCCTTGGCCTTCTGAATAGCTGCAGTTACAAGTGTTCAACACTATGCTCAGCTAAAACAAACTCTTGATATAGAAATATGTCCTTTGTATTATTCATTTAAAAACCCACAGCCTAGCTGGGTGCAATGGTGCATGCCTGTAATCACAGCAGCTCTGGAGGCTATGGCAGAGGATGATGAGTTCAAAGCCAGCCTCAGGAAAAGCAAGACACTAAGCAACTCAGTGAGACCCTGTCTCTAGATAAAATACAAAATAGGGCTGGGGATGTGGCTCAGAGGTCAAGTGCCCCTGATTTCAATCCCTGGGCCCCATCTCCCCCCCGCAAAAAAAGAAAAACCTGACAACCTGGGCATGGTAGTAGAGTATGCATCTAGTTCCAGCTGCTTGGGAGGCTAAGGCAGGAAAATCACTTGGACCCAGGAGATTGAGGCCAGTCTGGACAACATACAAGACCCTATATCTTAAAAAAAAAAAAAAAAAAAAAAAATTGACAGAAGGTCTTCTATCCAGGGATGCTTTACCACTGAGCTACACCCCCAACCCTTTTTATTTATTTTGAGGCAGGGTCTCTGTGTTGCCCAGGCTGGTCTCAAATTTGCAGTCCTCCTACCTCAGATTCCTCAGTCTTGGATTATAGGTGTTCATCATTGCACGTGGCTAATTCTTTGAGTTTTGAAGTAATAATGAGCTTAAATGATACTTTAAGATATCTCCAAAAACTATGATATGAAAATATAGGTTTATTTTTATTAGAAACAAAGGCTCAGATACTGGTAGTACTACTGATGTTTATTGCCTACATTAATAATGGAAGGAAATGCTAAATTTTAGTTAGAGATTAGGAAAATAAAGGTGTAATTGACTTCTCTTCTATGCTCATGGTACTACCCTGAATTCAAGGAGTCCATGGATCTTGTTAGCTTACATAGTGCTTTGTAGGCTCTGGTAACTAGTGGAGAATATAGTTTTCAAAGCATCTAGTGGATAGCTGAATGCAGTGGTTCATTCCTGTAATCCCAGCGGCTTGAGAGGCTGAGGCAGGAGGATCTTGAGTTCAAAGCCAGCCTCAGCAAAAGTGAAGGGCTAAGCAATTCAGTGAGACCCTGTTTCTAAATGAAATACAAAATGGGGCTTGGATGGGGCTCAGTGGTAGAGTTCCCCTGAGTTTGGTCCCCAGGGCCCCCAACAAACAAATAAAAACCCCAGGTGGAAATTGGTAGCCAAGGTTCAGTAGAAGTTAACAGTTAAAAGAAGGGCTCTCTCAAGATGCTAGTGAAAGCTTGCAGGTTAGGAGGCTGGTGAACTCAGAAGGGGAGACATAGACTCTATGAAGAGCTACATAAAGTGGGCCTAGGTGTTTGAGGGGCTAGAGGACATGGTGAGAGTGACAGATTTTAATATTTATACAGGCATTTCTGTAATAGTAACCATGTGTGTTTTCTTGGAAAACCTACAGTCATGAGCTAGAAAAATAACAGAGCTTATGGGAAAAACAGGGTTGAAGCAGACCTCAAAATACACAAAAATTTTAAAACCATTACTAACACATGTGTCAACAAACTTCAATAGAAACATGGCCTCCACTGCATTTATACCCAACATTAGTCAACCCTTTGTAGCCTTAGAATCTAAGGATCTTGTTTCATCCTGTGTAAGTTCTTGAGGGCATTTACTTCTAATGGAGATCAGTTTCATCAGAACTGTAAATCTGTACCAGGGATAGAATTCGTTTTTGTTATTATTGAGAAACAATTTTGCACATTTCCCCTACACTTTCACAGTAAAAACGCAGTGGCCATTAAGCCGACCCTTTTGAAGTCTTCATTGCTACAGCTTATTCTTTGTGTGAGCTTGTCCTTGATGGTTTGAAAACATTAATGGGCTGGGGGAAAAGAAATCATTCGTGAACCAATGACACCCCTGCTATTTGTTGCCAGCATTCTATTTACCAATAGTGCTTAAGCTAACTAGGAATAAAGGACCAGACATTGTAGCACAACAGACATTGTGTGGGCAAAGTGTTGTTTATAATCTGTCTGAGTGTTTCACACATGTGTATTCTTTTTTCAGTATGTGTAGATGGTGTTGTGATTAATAATAAAACATGAATTTAAAAAATAATTTTACTGACTTTGTGGTAGCTTTTTCTCATTCAAGAGGTACTGACATTTCTAGAAATTTGAAGATAATTTCTTTGGTGCGACATGTAGTATGTTAGAGATTACTTTCAGAATTCCTATATAGGTGGGGGAAGTACTTGTGTTGTAATAGTAATAATGCATAGTAACTGTTTTTGAGGTGCTTTTAAATGTCTGGCACTGTACTAGGTGTTGTATATCCATCTTCTGGGTAACTTATTATTCTGTTGTACAGAGAAGGAAAGGCGGACTAAGAGTAACCTGTTATAGAGGACAAAGACAGAGGGCAGCAAAGCTGGTACTGGCACTTGGGTCTCTACTCCTTTACACACCATCTACTCTGTTGCTTCTCTTCTGTTCCTCCTCACATCATTCCCTAGCATGTACTTTTAAATAGCATTAAGCAAAGTTCCAGTATTTAAATATTTGATTTGATTTAACCTCTGTTAATTGGAATATACTGTGTTAATTATGGAAATTAGGAATATAGTTGTTAAGGGTCTTATTTTAAAGGCTTTGATTTTGGGTTATTAGATCTATAAAAAATAAAATGAAATTTAGTTGTAATTGATGTTGCATTTCTGCATCACTAGTACTCCTTTGAAGGAGATGGCAGACATGCAGAGGAGGCATTGATTTATTAGTGGGAAGCTTTGGGTGCTAGATCACATCATTTCCCTCTCTATAAAATAAACTTAATACTAATTTTTGAGTTAAAACACCTAAATAAATAGTAACTTTGGAGACCTACTGCACTATTCATGCTTTTCGATCAAATGATGTTCACTATCTAAAATTTTTATGATCAGTGGTCTTGTGTTTTTAATAATGAGACCTTTTTATTTCTTTCTTTTTGTTTCTTTCAGGAAAACACCAGGTATTGTTGTTGGCAGTTTTTGTGACTCCTCTTATTGATCTTCGGTCTGATTTCTCCAAGTTTCAGGAAATGATCGAAACAACTTTAGATATGGATCAGGTATGCAATATACATTTAATTTAAGCAAAAATATTCCTGAAAAGTAAAGGACAACCAAAAACAAAAGTTCAAGCACATTAGAAAATATTTCAGGTTTCTCTTTTAGTACCTAGTTTGGGCACAGTTGTGGCATCTTTGCAGGCAGTGGATGTAAGTTAAGTGACAGAAGAGGATTTTGAGCAGGGGCAGGGGGAGGTGGCTGTGCTGTGGATTTAATGGAGGGCCTTGCACCTGCTAGGCATGGCTGCTTCACTGTGCACCAGGGTTTTTCTTTTGAACAGTGTTTCAGTGGATGAAAATAAATATTAACAGAAGAGATTATTGAGTGAGTATGTGTGGCCTGGTTGAAGAAAATCTTATATAAGTAAGTGATTTTACATATGCAGCTGAATTTTACTTTAATTCCAATAGAGAAAGAAAATTATAGTCACTGGAAAGGAGGTAAAGGTAGGACCCAAGAAAACTTCCCTTGTTTATTTTCTATGTAGGGAAGTTCTTTGGGGAAATGGCTAATTTATTATAAATGTAAAATGGAAATAGTTTCTCAAGTAGGAAATATCCTTACGTGAAAAATGAATTTCAAAGCAAAATTTATAAAATTCGTAACAAGTTTTATTTTTAAAAAGTTGTTTATGAACAAGTTAATATACAGGAACCCTATAATGCCTCCAAATTGCATGACTTTAAAAATAGTACTTTGAAGGGCTGGAGATATAGCTCAATTGGTAGAGTACTTGCTTCACATGCACAGGCCTTGGGTTCAATCCCCAGTACCACAAAAAAAAAAAAAAAAAAAAAAAAAAAAACGTATTTTATTTTGAAAACTTTCTTAATTTCCTGTTGAAATTATAATGTAGGGAATAAGTGCTTGAATTATATTAAGGTTAACAGTTTAGTATCTGTGTTTGTGTTAATATTTGCCTTTTATGACTTTGACTTGTTTTGTTTTTACTGTATCATTATTTGAGACTTTAAAAAGTTAGATCCCATTTGCTGTGTGTTCTCTGGATTTTAAAAGTACACGTGTGTGTATGCACATGTGTGCGTGCTTGTGTGTGGGTATAAAATATTTCCGATTTTTAATATATTTTAGTTTACTTGTCAGTTAAGAAACCAAAAAACTTACAGAGGTTACTTATTATTTAGGGTAACTTATATTTGATTACTGTTTCCTTTGTAATATTGCGATTAGTGGAATGGTTTTAGGTGCTCAACTTTTAGATCAACGGGAGTTAGAAATGCTATTGAAAGCCATCTGGGTTCTAAATGTGTTTTACTTTCCTTGCTGAGGACTTGGCCTTCCTTTCAATTGGATAAAACTGGATATTTGTAAACATTCCTTTAAATGGAAAATGTAAAGATACTTCTTGATGGTTAACAGAAACTCTGACTATAATAGGGCTTAATAGGGAAGTAAACAGTAAGTATTAGCTTTTTAGTGTCATTGTAGCTAGCGTTAACGCGCTCTTGGGCAAGAACCCATGCACACACTCTCTCCATACACACATACACACACACACACACACACACACACACACATACACATTTGAAACAGAGTCAGAGCCCAGGTGAAGCTCTGCTGAAATGCTGCAGTTATTTTGCCACTCTTAGCTACCTTTATTCTTTAAAAAAAAAAAAATTTGCCGGGGAGGAGGGTACTGGGAATTGAACTTGGGCACTCAACCACTAGCCACACCCCCAGCCCCATTTTGTATTTTATTTAGAGACAGAGTCTCACTGAGTTGCTTAAGGCCTCACTTTTGTGGAGGGAGGCTTTAAACTCTCGATTCTCCGGCCTCAGGCATGCGCCATAGCACCCGGCTATTCTTAAAATTTGCTATAATATTACCTCAGTATTATGGGTCTCAAACTTAAGCTGGTTTTAGAATCCCCTGGAGGTCTTAATTGCTAGACTCCAGGCTTTTAATCAGATTCTTTAGGTCTAGGGTTTCAGTAGAAAACTTGCATTTTTAACGCATACCCCTATTTGTTGATGCTGTTTTTCTTGGCTTTGTACTTTGAGAACTACTTGTTTTTAATAAATAATGCAGTTGACTTCAGTGATAATGAATGCAATTTCTTTCCACCAGTTGGTAGCCTTTATGAAATGCTGCACACTTAGCTAGTCAGTGGGCAGTTTATACCCCAAAATTACTTTATGTATTGAGAATGTTCAAAAGCTTGTTAACATTTGTAGAAAGCGTGTGTTTTGCATTCTTGAGGCTCTGGATCCATCCCCAGCAACACCAATCCCCTCACCCCGCCACCCCCAATTAGATGGGTATAGTTTGAAAAGCATAGGGTATTTGTCTTAATTTTATTATTGCCACTTTAGACATGATAAACCTCAGTTTCTTTTTTTTTATTTTTTTATTAGTTGCTCAAAACATTACAATGATCTTGACATATCATACATTTGATTCAAATGGTGTACGTAATCTTAATCTTATTTTTCCACGTGTACAGATTGCAGGATCACATTGGTTATACAGCCACATTTATATATAAGGCCATACTAGTGTCTATTGTATTGTGCTGCCCTTCCTATCCCCCCTCCCCTCCCCTCTTTCTACCCAATCTACTGTGACATGTTTGTCTCTCTCTCTTTTTCCTTCCCCCTCACACCATCTTATATGTAATTTTGCATAACAATGAGGGTCTCCTACCGTCTTCCTACAATTCTCCTTCTCTCTCCCATTCCCATGCACCTCCCGTCCCTATTTAATGGTAATCTTCTTCTCATGCTCTTCCTCCCTGCTGTGTTTTGAGTATATCAAAGAAAACATTCTGCATTTGTTTTTTAGGGATTGGCTAGCTTCACTTAGCATAATCTGCTCTAATGCCATCCATTTCCCTGCAAATGCCATGATTTTGTTGTTTTTTAATGCTGAGTAATATTCCATTGTGTATAAATGCCACATTTTTTTAATCCATTCATCTATAGAAGGGCATCTGGGTTGGTTCCACAGTCTAGCTATTGTGAATTGTGCTGCTATGAACATTGATGTATAAGGGACCGGCGAAACGTCGGAGGAAGAGACCACCAAGAGACCACTCATGCAATTGGCAGAAGGGGATTTATTGAGATTCCAGCATGCTGGGGCTCCGTGCCCACTCAAGAAGGGAGAGCAGCCCAGAGCCCCGGGCAGGGGTTGAGCAGTGCTTAAGTACACTTTTTGGGGAGGGCGGGGTCTTTATACACATCACAGGCAGGAACTTTACACACATCACAGTCTCCTTTAACAAATCACCTTACACCGCGGAAAAATCAAACAATAATTCTTAGACTTGATTCATTGGCGGGAACAGGTCCGGCGGGGGTGATTGGTCACTCCTAAGCGGAGTACACATTTAAACTGATTGGTTTGGGCCCTGAATGCCTACGTGCCAGGCTACACAGGGTCCTAGGTTATTAAACAACCAGAGGGTCAGTGGGGCATTGTCTTAACTGCCTCAGGAATTTCAGGTTCTGTGTGCAGTTCAGAAACTTTACAATACCTAGTCCTTTACATTTTAACTCAGGCTTTGCAGCTTAGAAACTTTACCCTTTCAGATGTAGCTGTGTCCCTGTTGATTGCTCTTTTTAGGTCTTTCGGGTATAGTCTGAGAAGGGGAATAGCTGGGTCAAATGGTGGTTCCATTCCCAGCTTTCCAAGGAATCTCCATACTGCTTTCCAAATTGGCTGAACCAATTTGCAGTCCCACCAGCAATATGCAAGTGTACCCTTTTCCCAACATCCTCCCCAGCACTTGTTACTGTTTAACTTCATAATGGCTGCCATTCTTACTGGAGTGAGATGGTATCTTAGAGTGGTTTTAATTTGCATTTCTCTGATTGCTAGAGATGGTGATCATTTTTTTGTGTATTTGTTGATTGATTATATATCCTCCTCTGAAAAGTGTCTGTTCAGATCCTTGGCCCATTTGTTGATTGGGTTATTTGTTTTCTTGTTGTTTAATTTTTTGAGTTCTTTGTATACTCTGGAGATTAGAGCTCTATCTGAAGTGTGACGGGTAAATATTTGTTCCTAGGATGTAGGCTCCCTATTTACCTCTCTTATTGTTTCTCTTGCTGAGAAAAAACTTGAGTATGTCCCATTTGTTGATTCTTGATTTTAACTCTTGTGCTATAGGTGTAAACCTCAGTTTCTTAATCTGAAAGTAGGACATTAGTATTTAATGGTGTCAGGAAAGTAAAGGTTTTCTTTTTTCAGTTTTAGTGATTGGGTGCAAATTAAATTGACAAAAGATAATTAGCAAGATAAATGGCTTTTGGAATTTGGGGCTTATATACTGTCAATAGGGAAAATAAAGAGGGAGAAAGGGCAAAAATGACTTAGGAAAGGCAAATAACCCTTAAGAGAATGCAAGAGAGAGAATAGTTTTGAGGCAGTGTCTGTTTAAGTGTGGTGGTTACCTCTTTCCTGATGAGGAGAGCCAGTTTTCTGTGGTCATTGGAGATGATTTCTGACAAGTTAGTTTTTTCAGTAGACTCTTACGCCGATCTGGGAATTGGGGGAATGGTGGTATTCTTAGATAATTGCAAAATAAATTTTGTGCCATCATGATATGTTCTAGATGCCTTCAGCCTTAACATTGTGACAATAAGATGTAAGTTGTAGGTCCTTCTCCCAAAAAATAATAGATTAACTATCTGAGATTAAACTTTTTATAGTTAGGACTTTATTTTGTAGAACCCAAAACTCAGTCTATTCTGAATCATGTACTTAAGAGTTACTAAATGGCTTTCTTGTTTTGGATTGCTTGGATCCAACCATTTAGTGATGCCATTCAGGAGATATGATTTCTTAATCTTGTCTATCTTTTGGGATTTTATTCTCAGTTACAAACTTTTAAACTTGTTTGAGGTTATAAGGTGAATTCAACCCTTCACTGTCATCATAGGTACTTGTGATGAATTTAGGCATTTAAATTACATGATTCAGAACCATTTTGAGGAGATCTCCAGGGAATATCAATTTTTTCATGTATAATTTCTGAAAGCGTCATTGTTTTCCAGCTGTGCACTTAGGAGTCATGTGAAGGATCACTCATGTACATGGGTGGTTTAGTCTTCCACCCTCTGGGTTCAAAGAGGGAAGGGAGGAAGGAAGGGAACCACTGAGCTTTCTCAGTAAATAGTCCTGGCTGGCTTAGAACTTGGGATCTTCCTGCCCTAAACTCCTGAATTGCTGGGATTATAGGCATTCACTACCATTCTTGGCAAAATTTTAACATTTTACATAGTTTAGTCTTTTATTTTGATGGTTTAAATATTTTATTTCCTTTTTTGCTAGCTTTCTGTAATTTGATTTTAATTCCTTGTTTATGTGTAGTTCACTTTGGGTGTTTGAAGATGTGTTCTGATTAAGTGGAGAACAGAATCAGTTTATTTCAACCTCATTTATTAAAGATGTTTTTGTCATTTTGTTTTAGAAAACTGACTCACTCTCTTGAACTTTTATATATAATTATCTGTTCAATAGTTTCTAATGCCAAGTAAGAATAGTCTGAATTTTCCCACTAATGTTTTTTATAATTTTGTAAGGGTAAAATTTCTAAGCTGTTTCTAAACTGCAAAGCCTAAGTTAAAGTGTAAAAGACTGGGCATTGTAAAGTGTCTAAGCTGCAAGGCCTGAGTTAAAAAGTAAAGGACCAGGTATTGTTAAATCCCTCTGCTACCTCTAAAAAAAACCTGAAATTCCTGTAGCTGTTAGGACAATACCTGAGCTGCCCCGTAAATATTTCTCCTGACTCCCTGGTTGTCTAATAACCTGGGACTCTGTGTAGTTTGTCACGTAGTTATTTAGGAGACCTAAAACCAATCAGTTTGAATGTGTATCCCACTTAGAAGTGACCAATCACCCCTGCCCAATCTGTTCCCGTCAATGGATGTACTAATCATGTCTCAGAGTTGTTCAATTTTCCCGCGCCTCATGATGATTTGTTCTGATGTATGCAAAGCCCCCCCGCCCTCCCCAAGAAGTGTACTTAAGCTCTGCTTGACCACTGCTCTGGGCTCTGGGCCGCTCTCCCTTCCTGAGTGAGCCTTGGGCCTCAGCGCGCTGAATTAGGATCCAATAAACTCCCTCCTGCCTATTGCATGAAGCCAGTCTCTTGTGGTCACTTCCTCCGATGCTTCGCCGGACCCTTACAATTTCATTAGAATTTTAGTCATTCTGTTTTGTTTCAAAAACAGATTCCTAATGAACAATCACTAGGTATGAAGAGCTATTACTATTTGATTTAGTTTTCTCAGAGTTTGACTCTTCACTTACCAGTTCTTTTAAAATTTCTAGTAGATTGTCTTAATAAAAGTTCTGTATTATAAAGAATTTATTCTAAATATTTTATGTATGTTTTTGCTATTTTAAGTAAGATCTACTTTTCATTTTGGTTTCTTGTTGGTTAACACTGGTAAGAATTTAGTAAAACAAAGTACTTTAGGAGTATGTTTAGAGGGGCTGAGGCTATAGTGTTATGCTCGAATTCGGGACCACCAGAGACCCAAGGTAGATGCTAGCTGCAAAGAGGTGTTTATTGCGAGCTAGCTCGGTCCTCCGCACGCACACACAGCAACTGGTGATGCTGAGAGGCCCCGAGCCCAGGGTTTGCAGCAGTTTTATACATTCTTTGGAGAGGGCAGGGACTTCACATACATCATAGCAAATCATCACACACCTCGGGAAAATCAAATAACAACTCTAAAACATGATTAGCACATTCACTGGCGGGAACAAGTTGGGTAGGGGGGATTGGTCAGAACAAAAGGGGTATTGGTTTGAACTGATTGGTTTAAGCCAAGAGGGGTGTTCGTGCTGAACTACATGGTTTCCCAACTTGTTATCAACCACCATAAACCACTGGGAGGGTTATCTGGCATCCCAGGTATTTCCCTGTCTCATGCTGATTGGTGGCTGCTAGGGGGTTGCTATGGATCTCCACCTAGCCTGACTGAGTCAGGGACACCTGGCACAGCAGATCTCTCCTGTTATTTGTAGATAAACAACTTAGCAGGGTGGGAATGTGCTTAGGAGGGCTCTGTGGGTTTTTCCAAGGACTAAGGTCATGTCCCTTCCTTGGACAGGCTTTGCTCTGAGATAGAGGCTGGTTTTTCAATAGCTCAGCTGATAGAGTGCTTCCCTTGCATGCACAAGGCCCTGGGTTCAATCCCCAGCAACACACAGACACACACACACACACACAAAATATTAAAAAAAAAAAAAAAAAGAGTATGTTAACTTTTTGAGATTCCTAGGATGGATTTTTTATTTGAGTAAAGCCACACTTTTTATTATAGGTTTTGAACACTGAACATTGTTTAGTAATGTTTAGGGAAGATTTAAGAAAAAGTGAAGACTACTGATGGGGTTATTTGGATCATTAGTTCTGTATTTACTTCATGTGATTCATTTTCATATATCTAGAACCCTAAGCTTCTAATAATAGAACTTTACATCCCTTAATAGGTACTTCTTAATAATTGTGACTCAGCAACATTTAGATAGAGAACCATTCAACTGAAAACATTAGCTGAATTTTTAAATAGAAGAAAATATATGCTTTATGATTTCTGTCTTTACCCATTATTTATATAATGTAGCTACTCTTTATTTTTAGGTGGAAAACCATGAATTTCTTGTAAAACCTTCATTTGATCCTAATCTGAGTGAATTAAGAGAAGTAATGGATGACTTGGAAAAGAAGATGCAGTCCACATTAATAAGTGCAGCCCGAGATCTTGGTAAGAATGGAAGTTCAAAAAAAATTTTTTTTTTTATACTGGGGATTGAACCTGGGAGCATTTTACTACTGAGCTACATCCCCAGTCCTGTTTCTTTTTTATTTTAAGACAGAGTCTCGGGCTGGGGATGTGGTTCAAGCGGTAGCTCGCTCACCTGGCATGCATGTGGCCCGGGTTCGATCCTCAGCACCACATACAAACAAAGATGTGTGTCTGCCAAGAACTTAAAAATAAATATTAAAAAAAAAAAAATCTTTAAAAAAAAAAAAGACAGTCTCACTAAGTTGCTGAGGTTTGCCTTAAACTTGTGATCCTCCTGCCTCAGCGTCTGGAGTCAACACTGCACCTGGCTTGAATGATTGTTTTGTCTACACAGTGGTGCCAGAAGTATCTTACTTACTTCCCCCAGTATTACCCTACATTCCTGCCAAAAGGCCCTTATTTTTATTTTATTTTTTTATTTTTAATATTTATTTTTTAGTTGGAGGTAAATACAATATCTTTATTTCATTTTTATGTGGTGCTGAGGATCAAACCCAGTGCCCCGCGCATGCCAGGCAAGGGCGCTACCGCTTGAACCACATCTCCAGCCCAAGGCCCTTATTTTTAAATGTCAGCTCCACCATAAGCCTTATTCTCCTAGGAATAATAGCTTATTGATTTGGCTTGAAATTTACAAGCACTTTATTAATTCTTTCTTTCTTTTTTTTTTTAAAGCACACTGAGCACAGTGGCCTTAATTCCACTTGCTTGGAGACTAAATAAAGCAGGGGGAGCATAAGTTCAATGCTAGCCTGGGCAATTTAGCAAGACCCTTTCTCAAAATAAAGAGAATTAGGGATGTAAACATCTCAGTAGACTACCCCTAGGTTTAATCCCCAGTACTACAAAAAATATGAAAAATAAAAATAAAAATAAAATCAATGTCTATCTTCCACATTAGTCTGTTAATTCCCAAGGGTTCACTCTGCTTTACTCTGGATATTAAAATCTCTTTGTGCTGAGCATCTTGTGCATGTTTGTTGAATAACTAAATGAATCCCAGACTTAGAATGAGAAAACCTCTCAGGACATAGTTTAATACTTAAACTTTATGGAGAACCTGATGAAATTTACTGATCCTTTTCCCAGATACAGATTATAGACACAGAAAAATTTGCACATAGTTTTCATGAAGAGTAATATATGAATTAGATCCCAAAATAAGAGCCTTTAACTTAAAGCTATTGAGGTCTACTTTATTCATTTCAAAGGTAAGGATATTGAGACTCTTAAGTAATTAGAGTTGACATTATTATATTGACTTACTAGAAGGATAAAGTACCCGTGACTTTCTGTGTTTCACAGTATGTTAATTTGGTTGGTTGGACATTTTTCTGATTGACATATATATCTGAGGGGTTAAGTGCCCCTGGGTTCAGTCCTTGGTACCAAAAGGAAAGGAAAAGGAAACACTGCAAATGTAGGTTAAGGAGCTGGGAAAATGGAAATGGAAAACATAAATTCATGTTTTGATTTGAATACTTTTTTTTATTATTTGAAAACTTTTCTTTGGGGAGCTTTTTACCAAGTTATTTAATTTTTCTGGTCTTCAACTTTTTTGCCCCCCTCTCTATAAAATTAACAGGTCAGATTTAGTGCTTTGGGTTTTTAAACATACATGCCATCAGAAATACCTCTACACTTTGAGGTTGTAAGCCATTAAATAAAGTTGTGATCTTTGTGGTGTTACAAATATGCAAGTGTTAAGTCAATATAGCATTTATTCCATAAATACCATTGTCTTTCATATTAAGGGATATGCTACTAGCACTACACTGAAATATATACGTGAGCAGCAAACAGTATCACATCTTCTTATGGTCCTTTGGTTTGAGACTTTGATCACTGAATGATAACACTTTTCACTGGAACAACCACTTCCCTTTGAACATTTTGAGACATTCTTTATTCAAAGCAGATTTTATTTTGGCATAGGTCTCTACTATCTTTTTTCTCCCTGGTCAAGTGAAGTCTGCTCTTAGTTATTTGCCACAGTAACATTTAATTGCTGTTTTTCAATAAATACATTTGTAGATACTATTTTTCTCTTCTAGTTTGAAGTCTAAAGTTGAATGAAATTATGAAGAGAGGGTATTTAATTATAAAAATTAAAACTTAGGTTCATAAAATCTGATTAAGCACATTACTTGCTTTGTGAAGTTTTCTATATTTAACAAAATATATAAATTTCAGTATTCCTGGAGTTTTGTTGTCAAGAGTCCTAGATTTGTTTGGAAATTGCCTTTGGGCACCTTAATTAATTTTATTTTACTGTAATACTGAGAATTGAATCCTGGGCCTTGTACATGCTAGGCCAACACTCTACTGCTGAGCTCTATCCCTAGTCCCCCCTACACTACCCACTTTTATTCTTTATTTTGAGACAGGATCTCACTAAGTTGACCAGGCTAGACTCAGACTTGCTATTCTCCTGCTCACTTACCAGGTAACTAGGATTACAGGCATGTACTGTTGCTTATGGCAGTATCTGATCACTTTAATTATACTAATTAATTTTAAAGAAATGATTTGGTTAAGAAAAGAATTCATGTATAATTTGTCCTGGGTGGGCCAGTCCTTACACATCTTCATATGCCCAAAACGTCGGGTACAGTGTGTGCTACCTCATGCTGATGGTCTGCACCCTTTGAGGATTTACCCTGCAAACAACTTCCATCAGAAGCCAGCATTTATGAGGGACTTTAAGGATTTTTATAGATATCCTTATTTCTTTTTTTTTTTTTTTCCTTTCTTTAGGTAACGGGAATTGAACCCAGGGTCACTTAATCACTGGACCACATCCCCAGCCCTTTTAATTTTTTATCTTGAGACAGAATCTTGCAAAATTGCTTAGACTGATCTTTTTTTGGCGGGGGCGGGTACCAGGATTGAACTTGGGCACTCAACCACTGAGCCACATCCCCAACCCTATTTTGTGTTTCTTATTTAGAGACAGGGTCTCACTGAGTTGCTTAGTGTCTTGCCATTGCTGAGGCTGGCTTTGAACTTGTGATCTTCCTGTCTCAGCCTCCCGAGCTGCTAGGATTACAGGCGTGAGCCACCATACCTCGCTTAGACTGGCTTTGAATTTGGCAATCCTCCTGCCTCAGCCTTCTAAGCCACTGGGATTAAAAGGCATACACCACCATGCCCAGCTAGGTATCCTTATTTCGTGTAGTTTCTTGAGTGAAGTGAAATTTTTATCTTTTCCAGGATGCTAATACTAATAATTCCAGAATGCTATCACATAATAAAAGTGTATATTTTACTAATTAGATTTAATGATTTTAAGCACTTACACTGATAAATGGCTGCAGGTATTTATGACATACTATTCTTTTTTTTTTTTTTTTTTTTTTTTTTTTTTTTATCTTAAAGGATTGGACCCTGGCAAACAGATTAAATTGGATTCCAGTGCACAGTTTGGATACTACTTTCGTGTAACCTGTAAGGAAGAAAAGGTCCTTCGTAATAATAAAAACTTTAGTACAGTAGATATCCAGAAGAATGGTGTTAAATTTACTAACAGGTTTGCACATCTATATTATATTTTTAAGCCTTCAATACTTGCATGGATTCTCTAGTGAAATGTGAATTATCTGTAATCAGGAGATTTTACCTTAGTTATTATTTATTGGTATAAAGCATTAGGTAAGAGTCAAGTTTTACTTTCTTCCAAGAGGCTAGTCAAATGTCCCAACACTATTTGTTAAGTAATCCTCTCCCTCCTTGACTGAAGTGGAACTTTGACTCTATTTAAGGCTATTTTTTTTCTCTTAACTGTCTCACCATTCTTTTGTCATACTCTATAGTTTGAATCCTTATTTATATTATGTTTTCATATCCATTGGAGCTAGTTCCTCCTAATGCCTCTGCTTTAGTTATTTTGTTATTTTTTTCCTAAGAAAACTTTACTATCATTTATCAAATTAAAAATTTTCCGTATTTCAACTGAATGTATAAATTAGTTTAGGGAGCCTTCACGAGGCCATTCACTAAATTACAGCTTTTTTATTATGTTTTGTGTTGAAAAAATTCCTTACCAGTTTCTATTGCCTTTTCACTTGCTAATTTTGGAAAATTCCTGATGCAAATCATTCATAGAAGAATATTAAGAAATCTTCTAGGTGGGCTTGGTGACACACACCTGTAGTCCCAGCAGTTCAGGAGGCTGAGATAGGAACACAAGTTCAAAGCCAGCCTCACCAAAAGCAAGGTGCTAAACAACTCAGTGAGACCCTGTTTCTTAGTAATACAAAATAGGGCTGGGGATGTGGCTCAGTGGCCAAGTGACCCTGGGTTCAATCCCTGGTAACCCCCAATCTATTAAGTTTGTTTTTTATAACACCTTTCTGAAGTAAATGGAACATGAATATTACTTTCATAGATTCCAGTTCCCCCAGGTTAGATGGCTAATATTAATGGATATGAAACTCAGGTCTTCTGTTGCCAAGTCTAGTTCTGTTGTTTTCCCAACACACTGTATTCCTCCTGATTTAAGGAATATATATATTTTAGCTTACATAAGACTGAACTTTTAGCCGAGCCTGATGGTGCACACCTGTAATCCCAGCGGCTTGGGAGGTGAGACAGGAGGATCACGAGTTCAAAGACAGCCTCAGCACTTTAGTGAGGTGCTAAGCAGCTCAGTGAGACCCTGTCTCCAAATAAAATACAAAATAGGGCTGGGGGATATGGCTCAGTGGTCGGGTGTCCCTGAGTTCAATCCCTGGTACCGAAAGGGAGGGAGGAAGGAAGGACTTTTGGTGTTATAATCATCTTTAGATCAACATGGGTTAGTTACATAAAAGAAATTAAACTGGATGACCTCATGGTACCAAAAGTTGCAGAAAAATTTTTCACTTGTAAGGAGTGAGCAGTTGAATACTTCCTTTGTGTGACTCTGTGATCATATCATTTTTCTCCTTAAAACCTACAGTGCCGGGCCTGGGGTTGGGGTCAAGTGGTAGTGCGCTCACCTGGCATGCGTGAGGCACTGGGTTTGATCCTCAGCACCACATAAAAAAATAAAATAAAGATATTGTGTCCACCTAAAACTGAAAACAAACAAACAAAAAAACTTCCAGTGCCTATTGATTATTCAGAATAAAATCTAAAAATCCTCATATGGGCTATGTAATCTGGTCTCTGTCTACTTCTGCTTTCCTATCTTTCAGTTCACTTCTTCACTCAGTGTTCTGTTTTTACAATGTGTTTGCCTCTTGCTTTTCTTCCTTTAATTATTTCCATTTACCCTTTCAGAGAGAGAGAGAGAGTGTGTGTGTGTGTGTTTTCCTACTTGCTCATTCTCGAGCTATACTGTGCTGTGCTATTGACCAAGTACACAGTCGCTGCCCTAACCCTTCCACTTCAGATGCTTACTTCCCTCTCTCTTCTAGGTCCCTTCTTTTGGTAATTTCATTCCCTTTCTTTGATGCCAGTGAATATTTTTCCTCTTTCTCATCTTCATTTTTTGTTATTTTAATTTCTAGTTTTATATTCACATTTTTCAATTAATAAGATATAGTTTTCAAAGCATTTTCCTTATTTTTAGAACTTTGGTAGCAAAAGATAGTTATATATAGTCAAAATGAGAAGAAACATATTTGTGTGTTAAAATGGGAATGGCCCTCTTCTTAAGTAAGGATTCATTTAAGTATTTATAAAAGGTCATAGGTCAGAATTTTAACGGAGTGAAAAATCTTTATAGCCAATGCTGTGCCAATGTGTTATTCTAAACATTGGAGAGGAATGTAAATAAACAGTTCTAGCCACATCTGCACCTTATAGGTTGTCCCACTTTCTACTTGTATTTCCATTTTAATGATCAGTTTTGATGTTTCATTAGACAGATACTCTGGATATGTTTTAGGTAATGTACATTACTTCTAGTAAATATTTTGGTGTTTTTAATGATGCCATTATCTTGATTTGCAGTAAGTTGTCTTCTTTAAATGAAGAATATACTAAAAATAAAGCTGAATACGAAGAGGCCCAGGATGCCATTGTCAAAGAAATTGTCAATATTTCTTCAGGTAAATTTAAGAGAACCATTATATTGACTGTTCTGAATGTGACCTAGGTTTTGCTAATAAAAAAGAATCAGGATGTTTGAAGAATGTTTTGTTTTACAAAAATTGTTTTAACCCACTATCTATGGGTTCAACAGATTAGGTTGTAGAAATATAAATCAGAAATGAAGCAAGACATTTTGAGTTCTGTGTGCCATTTTGTAGATGTTCAGAATCTGGTCCACTCTGGATCCACTGTTTGAAATGATTTTTTTAATTAAAGCGATAGCATGACTTGGCATTATGTTGTTGCCTTTAGAACAGAATTCAACCTATGTTACAGGTGACAGTGTATTCCACTGAAAGGTTTGACCACCACTGTGTGTATATTGACCTTTATTGTACCTTTCAGAAATGTGCAAGCAACCGAGTGATCAAAGTTAGCATCACCAGTCATGGGACAAATGACATTAAGTGCTTCCTGATATCGTACAGAGAGGATATATAGTCACCTAGTATTTCCCCACCACCACCACCCAGCGCCCCAAATGCTTGGGATCAAACCCACGGCCTTGTACACACTAGGCAGGTACCCCACCACTGAGCTACATCCCTGGGCCTCTTTGAGTCAGGATCTTGCTAAATTGTAAGGCTAACTTCAAAACTCAAGATTTGCCTGCCTTAGCCTCCAGAATAGCTGGGATTACAGACATGTAATCCCATGTATATGAGATTACATGGCCATGTATATAGTATTCTTAACCAAAAAATATTTAATTCAGCTATAATTAAGGAGAAAAATTGTGGGACTTTCTTTTTTAGGTCTAAACTCTTTAAAAATGTCATGATCATGAAGTAAAAAGAGGAACGGACATATCTGTTTTACATTAAAGGAGATATTTCTGGGCAAGGTGGCACGTGACTATAATCCCAGTGAGGCTGAGGATGGAGGCTTGTGAGTTCAAATCCAGCTCAGCAATTTAGCAAAGCCCTAATCAACTTAAAAAGGGCGGAAGATGTGGCTAAATAGTTAAGTGCCCCTGGGTTCACTCCCTGGTACCAAAAAAAAAAAAAAAAAAAAGAGAGAGATATAAAAAGACAGGACAACCAAATGCAGTGGGGCCTATAGTCATTTACTAGATTAGGTTAGAGTTGGGGAATGTCTTAAGAGGACACTTTTGGGACAATTGGGAAAGTTTAATATGAGACCATCTTCTATCAAAATTCAATTTCTTGGATATATTAATGGCATTATGATTAAGTAGGAGGATGTCCTTGTTCTCAGAATATGTATGCTGAATTATTTGAGGGTAAAGAATCTTTTTTTAAAAAATTATTTGGAGGTATAATTTTATAAATTGGGTTCAGTGACACTTGTCTTTATCCCAGCTACTTGGGAGACTAAGGCAAGCAGATCCCAAGTTTGTGGCCAGCCTAGACAACTTGGAGAGACGCTTCTGAAATAAAAAGCACCAAGGGCAGAGGGTATGGCTAGCATGTGTGAGACAGAATTAAATTCCTAGTACTAGTTGTAGATTGTTTTATTGTTACAACATAGTGAGGGAGAAGGAAATGTAAAACTTAAAAGGTTTTATTTTAATATGTTTTATGTATTGGTATTGAGATGAATTGATTTGTAAAATTTGCATTTCTCTTGGTGATATCAGATAACTGTAGCACAATAATTTAGCTGAATTGTGTTCCCAAACTTTGTTTGCATTTTTAAGAACCCATGTAAATACTGTGAATCTTGCTTTAAAAAAAAAAAAAAGAACATTCACCACTTAGCTAGTGAAAGGGTGTAGGTTTTAACATTTAAATGGAAGGTTCTGTATATGGAGTTAACCTGAATTGAAACAGAATCTTCTCTTGTTCTAACATACACATTAAGAACTATTTTTATAGTGTAATGGATCATTTTTTATAGTTTTGTCATATTATTAAACCAGAAAGAGTGATATTATCAATGAGCCACATTTTATGTCGTGCTAAAGACTATATACTTTTTGTTAAGATGCTTTCTAAAAATATATATGTAAAATTATTCTCAGTATGTAAGAAATCTTATGAATTTGAAAATAATTATAGGGGCTGGTGTTGTAGCTCAGTGGTAGGGTGCTTACCTAGCATATACAAGGCCATGGGTTTGATCCCCTGCACTGCTAAAAATAAATAATCATTGTAAATACTCCACTCTTTCCTAGAGGTTTCTAAAGATCTGCTAGAGAAAAATATAATACAATTTTTTTAAAAAAACTGGGTCATTTTAGAGATGAGTTCAACTTTCCTACCCCTTTTTATTTTGAGACAGGCTCTCACTAAGTTGCTTTAAGGCTTTGCTAATTTGCTGAAGCTATCCTTGAACTTCCTATCCTTCTGCCTCAGCCTCCCAATTTGCTAATATTGTGCACCAAAGGTGTACACCAAAAGTATGATAAAACAGAACAGAGTTATTTGTACTCAACCATTCATAAGTAAATGAATTTTAAAAATTTTTTTAAATTTTATTTATTTATTTGTATGTGGTGCTGAGAATCAAACCCAGTGCCTCACATATATTAGGCAAGTGCTCTACGACTGAGCCACAATCCCAGCTCCAATAAGTAAACTTTTATTGTCAAAATATTTTATCACTTTTATGGAAACAATTAAAAATAAGTCAAATTTCTTGCCTTTTGATTAAATTTATAATTTGGGGTTTTCCTAAAATTAAATACTTTACACTTGAATGACTAGTGAGATAGTGTTACATGTGAGTCTGTCATACTGTTGTTATACCACCCCTCCAAACTGTTGACATTTAGAATCTATTCTGAAAATTTGGACCATTGTTACTGTCTTCACATGTTGTCTAGCCTGTGTCAGGGGCTTTTTAATATATGTAATAACTGTTAGTTTGAATGCTCTAGTGAATAGAATCTTGTGTTTTAAGTGGCAATTATGGATTTAAATTTATGCTAAAATTCTCTGCATGTGGTACTGATTGAAAAATATAAAAACTCAGCTAACAATCTTAAGTCGTTGGTTTGTAAATGCAAGTCTTAATAGTCTCCTTACAGCTTGCTACTGAGTGCATGCATATTTCTTGTGATGATTGTGAGGTGTCATCCTGTTTTCAGATTCTTAAAATTCAGGAAAAAGTATGTTTTAAAATTGAGGGTATGATATTTTGTTGGATTTTGGTAAGGAAAAGCATCACACTCTTTTGAAACAGCACTGGACATTGAACCTAGGGCCTTGCAGATGCTAGGCAAGAGCTATGACCTTTGGCCCTTGAGCCATGACCTCAACCTTTTTTGTGTTTGGGTTGTTTTTTGGTGGAACAGTGTCTAGTAAAATTTTGTTAGGGGGCTCGGCTCAGTGGCAGAGCACTTAACCTAGCATGTGTGAGGCACTGGGTTCAATTCTCAGCACTGCAAATAAATAAATTAAATTAAAGTCCTATCAACAACTAAAACATTTAAAAAAAGAAAAGGACTTTATGACTTTGGATCGATCTGGAGATTCTCGTGCTAAATGAAATAAACCAATCCCAAGAACCATATTTCTGATGTGTGGATACTAACACCCAATGAGGGAGCGGGGAATAGAAGTTCATTGGATTAGACAAAGGGGAATGAAGGGAAGGAAGGAGGATGGTGTTAGGAAAGATGAATGAATCACACATGAGTTTCCTATGTTTGTATATGAATACACCACCTGTGAAACTCCGCATCATGTTCAGCCACAAGGATGGGACCTAATTAAGTTTTACTCCATGTATGTATGTCATAATACACTCTACTGTCATATATATCCAAAAAGAACAAATTTAAAAAGAAAAAAATGTTAGAGAAATGGGTTTTTAAACTCCCATATGTGGGAGTTAAATTTATTCTTATAGCTTATATCTTTTTAAAAATTATTTGATATTCCTTTGTACATTTTCTGTTTTTATTTTTATACAGGCTATGTAGAGCCAATGCAGACACTAAATGATGTGTTAGCTCAGCTAGATGCTGTTGTCAGCTTTGCTCATGTGTCAAATGGAGCACCTGTTCCATATGTACGACCAGTCATTTTGGAGAAAGGACAAGGAAGAATTATATTGAAAGCATCCAGACATGCTTGTGTCGAAATTCAAGATGAAGTTGCATTTATTCCTAATGATGTACACTTTGAAAAAGATAAACAGATGTTCCACATCATTACTGGTATTTTAAAAAAAAAAAAAAACAACTTTGGGGCGGGTAACATTTTTCTTTTATGTTAGAATACAAATGTTTTAAATTTACGAAGAAAATCCAACCTTTGACATTGGAAAAAGAACATGTTCATTCTGTTTAGTAAAATATTCACATTTGGATTAAAGGGAAGATTTGGAGGGGAGATTAAGGCTTATGTGAAAATATTGTATTCTGATTCAGTGGTTCACAGCATTTAAAAACCAGCATCACCCTCAAAGCTTGTATTTGAGTCAGTTACTTTCAGAAGTTGAGGTCGTTGAAAGAGAGGCAAAATATGATAGCTAGAAGAACCTCAGCTTAGGTAGCAGTTTCTTTTAAGACATGGCACTATATTCATATTAAACACAGCATAGCCTTGCATATAGACCAATGTAGCATATCTAAGCTGAGGTGTTTTGAGAGATCATAACAAGACTCTAGAGATCAAAAGAGGGAAGTAGGAGTCTTAGGGCAGATATATTTGGGAAACAGGATTGTATTTTATTTCTTCAAATATGTTTCTAAGTTATGTACTTAATCTAAACCTAGCAAATAATTTGATGGTTGCCAAAAGAGGAGTTGTATCTTAGAGCTTTAAGATGAAATTTAAGTGATTTGAAGAATTTGACCAATGCTAATCCATTCAATTAGACTTTGACTACTTTATAAGTAAATAAGGTACAGGCATCTCTGTGAGCTGCAGGGAGATATGTGTATGATCTTTCTAGACCATAGTCAAATTATAGTTGAGATATTTTTCATACTCCTCCTGATGAAGGACCCAGTGCTGGTTTTTCTGAAGAAACAATAGCATTGCCTTAAGGGGTAGGATGGGCAGTGACTTGGTCCATGTCTTTGAGTGGCTTATGGTTCTTCTAATTTGCCATGTGGCTTAGATGAATAATCATCAGTATACAGCTTAGGACTCGCAGTCCACTTATTAGCAGAAAGAAATTAATAATGCTTTTTGATATAATTTGCTTTATAGGTCCCAATATGGGAGGTAAATCAACATATATTCGCCAAACTGGGGTGATAGTACTCATGGCCCAAATTGGATGTTTTGTACCATGTGAATCAGCAGAAGTATCCATTGTGGACTGCATCTTGGCTCGAGTAGGGGCTGGTGACAGTCAGTTAAAAGGAGTCTCCACATTCATGGCTGAAATGCTGGAAACTGCTTCTATCCTCAGGTAATTGCTTGTTCTAGTGCCCTGAAAGTGGAAATGAATGTACATCTCATAAGAAGTACATTAAAAGATTTATCCATAAAATATCTGAAAACATTATCAGAGTCTAATGGTTGTGTTCCTACAAACTTTGTGCACTTTGTATTTTCTTAAAAGGGTGTTTGAAGCTGGGTGCTGTAACTTGTCCCTCTACTCCCACCTACTAGGGAGGCCAGGGCGGTAGGATCACTTGACCCCAGGAAGTTTTGAGACCAGCTTAGGCAACATATGAGACCCTGTCCCAAAAAAATGGGGAAGGTATGATTGGTGATGTTTTTTTGTTTTTTTTTTTAAGTTTTGAGACTGATTCCTTGCTAAGTTGCTGAAACTGTACTCAAACCTGTGATCCTCCTGCCTCAGCCTCCCAAGAAGATGAGATTACTGACATGTACCATCCTGTCTGGCAAAGCTTTGATTAATTTTGAAGTTGTTTCCCTACAGTTTCTGGTAGTAGCCCCTCCTTATAAGTCTCTCTCCCTGTGATGCTTTTGCTTCCACTGTTTATACTACTTGGAATAGTCCTTCTTGCCCTTTATCCAAGTCCTTTCCAGTCTTTTTAAGGCCCTAATGATGAAAATTCTGATGAATTTTCTTTACATAAAAAACTAAGATCATAGGTGTTTCTTTTCAGAAATTCTTTGTCTTTATTTTACTTTCTAGAAGTTTCCTTGAAATCAGGGACTTTACTTTCTGTTTCTTGGTATCTCCTAAAGTACTTTCAATACATTAGGTTTCTAGTAAATTATGTGTTGGTATAATTTCTAGAAGGATCTGTTGTTCGTGAGGAATAATAAAAGCAATACAAATGTTTGGCATAGTAGTTAGATTAATATTCATAATTTGGAAGATTAGAAATAATCTGGTAATTCACAGAAAAAAAGAAATAACCAATGATCACTGAAAGGCTGGCAAATTCACTAATTTTAAAAAAATCCTCATACTTGTTTAAAGATAAGAATAGTAATAACTGGGATTGATGAGACTTTGGCAGACACACAATTTACACAACCACCATCAGGGTATGTGAGTGTTCATGTCATCAAACGCTGCTCCCATCTTTATTCAGTTTTATTTTATTTTTTAAAAATTTGGGGGTGATTTGCCGGGCATGGTGGCACATGCCTGGAATCCCAGCAGCTTGCTGAAACAGGAGGATTCCAAATTCAAAGTCAGCCTCAGCAACAGAAAGGCACTAAGCAACTCAGACCCTGTCTCTAAATAAAATACAAAACAGGACTGGGAATGTGCTCAATGGTTGCGTACCCCTGAGTTCATTGCCCTGTACTTTAAAAAAAAAAAAAAATGATTTAGCTGGGTATGTGATGCATACCTGTAATCTCAATAGTTTAGGAGAATGGTGACTTCTGAGGCTGGCCTCAGCAGTTTTGATTCTGTCTCAAAAAGGGAAGGAGCTCGGGGATTTACCACTCAGTGGTAGAGTGCTCCCAGATTCAGTCCCTAGTACCACACACATAAAATCTTAGAGTGATTTGATTAATCTGAAATGAATGTTTTATTTATAAATTCTTTGATTACAACTGGTAATTAATCTATTATGTTTGTGCTATATATCTTTCCCAATGTATTATCTTAATTTTGGTTTTTGTTTTGTATTACCAAATACTGTGCCATGGCAAATTTTCATGTAATTATGTGTTTCAGGTCTGCAACCAAAGATTCTTTAATAATCATAGATGAATTGGGAAGAGGAACCTCTACCTATGATGGATTTGGACTAGCATGGGCTATATCCGATTACATTGCAACAAAAATTGGTGCTTTTTGCATGTTTGCAACCCATTTTCATGAACTTACTGCCTTAGCCAAACAGATTCCCACTGTTAATAACCTACATGTCACAGCACTAACTACTGAAGAGACCTTAACTATGCTTTATCAAGTGAAGAAAGGTAAGTATGTACCATTGATGTACCTTAAATTCAGAATGTGACAATGGAAAACTAATTGAATTTAAAATAATCAATAAATTGCCTTATTCCTTCTTAGTATCAATCATTGAGATTTTTGTAAAGCACATTTAGTTGTAACTTTCCAGTCTCAGGAGCCAGGAACATTGTATATTATCTATATTTCTGTATCTTGAGATAGGACCTCTTATTCCAAACATAGAATAATCTATAGTCTCACAGAGGGATTTACCCACCTCTGTAGCAGTATTCCTTGTCAGATTAGTTCTAGCTAATAACGATATGCTTTGAAGTTTCAAGGCTCTAGGTTATTTTATTGTTAATAAAATAATTAATTATCTGATTGGGGGAGCAGGTATCAGAGATTGAACTCAGGGCATTCGACCACTGAGCTGCATCTCCAATGTATTTTATTTAGAGACAGGGTCTCACTGAGTTGCTGAGGGCCTTTCTTTTGCTGAGGCTGGCTTTTAACTTGCGATCCTCCTGCCTCCCAAGCTGCTGGATTTCAGGCGTGCGCCACCATGCCCAGCTATTTTTTTTTTTTTTTAAACAGTTGATATATAATTGCGGCAAAAATAGAAAGTCTGTAATAACTTTGTAGTCGTCATTCATATTAAATGTTTGGAAAGACTGTCTTAATTTGCCTTATTTTATATAAATGGGAATGAATATAAGCTACCTACTTGGGTCAAAAATTCCATTATCATTTGTTTTCACTGGTTCAGAATCAGGATGAGAGTGTATGCTGGGCAGCAGCTCCAGAGGCTGAGGCAGGAAGATTGTGAGTTCAAAGCCAGCCTCAGCAATTTATCAAGATGCTAATTAACTCAGTGAGAACCTGTCTCTAAATAAAATAGGGCTGGAGATGTGGCTCAATGGTTGAGTGCCCCCGAGTTCAACCACTGGTGCCCACCATCCTCCCAAAAAGAGAGTGTAGAAGAATGGTGAACAACTTTTCTAAGAAAAAATACTATAAATTCTTCAATACACTCATCTTACTGATTTTCTTGAGTGACTTATCCCTGGAAAATAATAGGACCATTCACTAGTAATGAATCAGTATGTCTTGAATTTAATGCTGTTCTTAACTAGTGACACTTATATATGTAACCCTTTTCTCCTTAGTACTTTTTTCCTCATAAAATGGGAAAACCACAGAGATGGTGGGTTTTTGTTTGTTTCTCTCCCTCTCAACTTTAGATAGTAGGCCTCTGAGGATTCGTCTATCAAGCTTTTCCTCTGCTATTTTTATTTTTCATGCTACATTTGTCAAGGATAAAATACAGCACTAAGTGCCAAGTCATAATCACTTCTCACTTGAAGCTTGATTAAAATCCTTTTATCTAAGTTACTCTGAAACATTTGGCTAATGTATTTGAAATAATCCAAAATTAAGTTTCCTGATGACAAGGTAAGAAGGATAAATTCATTTACATAAATTGCTGTCTTTCACCCTCTTCCCTCACGCACTCTTTCCCTCCCAATTTCTTTTAGGTGCTTGTGATCAGAGTTTTGGGATTCATGTTGCAGAGCTTGCTAATTTCCCTAGGCATGTAATAGAATGTGCCAAACAAAAAGCCCTGGAACTCGAAGAGTTTCAGAATATTGGAGTCTCACAAGGAGGTGATGAAACAGAACCAGCGGCAAAGAAGTGCTATCTGGAAAGAGAGGTTTGTCAGTTTGTTTTTGTAGTTACTTAATGATCTCTGTGTTACATAAACCAAGTCACCAAGATGAATTAGTTTCTTTCCTGTATAAATGATTCCAGTGCTTACTTTCTTTTTTTGCAACCAAGGGTGCTCTATTACTGAACTGCATCCCCAGGCTGCCTCAAACTTGTGATCATTCTGCCTTGGCCTTCTGAGTTATTGGGTTTATAGGCATTTGCCACTGTACCCAGGCTCTGATCATTCTTATTGCCTTTCACATGTTTCTTTGCATGGCCAAGAATACATCTCTGATATTTTGATTTCTGTACCATGTAAATCTGCATGATGAAATGATAGCATTTTCAAGGGGTGGTGGGCCAAAAAAAAAAAAAATTATAGCATTCAGGACTGGGATATAGCTCAGTGGTAGATTACATACTTAGCATGGGCAAGGACCTGGTTTCAATCCCTATTACCAAAAAGAGGGAAAAAAAAAGATTTTAAAATTAGTAATACTAAATCTAGGTTTAAAATTAGTTATTCAAAGGAGCTAAAGATAAAGATGTCCAGTTAAGTTAGATGGTGAAGATATCTAAAGATATTCTTCATTTCTGCCCTCCAATTATTTACACTGTAGTTGAGGAAATAAGAACAATAAATATACCATAGAGTATAAAGTGGTATGAGACAAATGTTTGTTAGTTTGTGGGCAGGATGCTTGTTCTAATGGGAGGAATGGAGCTTATTTTGGGCCTTCTCTAAGTAAAGGGTCAAACTTAGATGTTTACATGGAAAGGTACAACATATGTCTAACTTGTTTTTTGGGTTTTTTTTTTTTAAAGCTAAGTCTTGTATGCCTGTAATCCCAGCAGCTCAGAATACTAAGGCAGGAGGATCACAAGTTTTAAAGCCAGCTTCAGCAACTAGTGAGGCCCTATCTCAAAATAAAATATGAAAAACATCTGGGGATGTAGCTCAGTGGTTGAGTGCCCTGGGTTCAATTCCTGGTACCAAAAAAAACCAAACAATTATTTGAAGATTTCTAAAAAAAAAAATTGTATGCCAGGAAAATATTAAGTAAAGAAAATTAAGCAGTAAATTTTTATAGACACAAAATAAAAGAATTTAATTGATGCACTGCCTAGTCCTGTAACATTTATTGCAGCATTTATTATGACAACTTTTTACTTGGCATTATTTTAACTTTTACCCAGTGAGTTTTTTGTTGTTGGTGTTTTTTTTTCTTCTTACTTGAAGAATAGATGGTTGCTACAATATCAAACTTACTTGCTTTTGGTGATCTGGGATTGGAAAAGTTCTTATATGAAATCGTTGGTTTCCAAGTAGAATAAAAGTCATATGCTTTTGATATTATAATATATCCAAAAGTTTTAAAGCTTTACGCTAAATTGCTGGGGCTTTGAGCTCATGATCCTCCTGCCTCAGCCTACTAAGCCACTGGGATTGCAGGCATGTGCTGCTGCACCCAGCTACCATTTACTTTTTTTTTAATTTTTTTTTTTTTTTTGAGAGAGAGAGAATTTTTTAATATTTATTTCTTAGTTCTCGGCAGACACAACATCTTTGTTTGTATGTGGTGCTGAGGATCGAACCCAGGCCACACGCATGCCAGGCGAGCGCGCTACCGCTTGAGCCACATCCCCAGCCCCCATTTACTTTTAAGATACAATCAACTCCCTGGTATGAAAGCATCCTATTTACTTCTGCTTTATGTGCAGTAATATACATTTATATAGTACTTATGCTTTGTCAGGAACTGTTCTAAACAACTTACACATATTAACTCTTTTTAATTCTCATAACAGATGTATGAGGTAATATTAATATCCCCATTTTATAGGTGAGGAATGGAATGTGAGCTTATGTCCAAGGGTCACATAGCAAATAATAACCACGTTCTTTGGAACAGCAAAAACTGGGTAGTGAAATAAATAAAACAGAAACATTGTGTGCTTGTGTATGAGAGAGAATTTTGATTACTATTTGCCTTAATAATAAACCTTGAATTCTTTTTTTCCCCAGAAGATTGTTTATGTATGAATTATAAAAGCAAAGGGACTTGAGAACTACTAAAAATTCCAATTCCTTTGTCATCAGCAGCTGAAAAAAAAATTAATAAATGTATTTTTTTTAAAGATTTTATTATGTATTCTAGACATTGCATACATACTAATAAAAATGTTCTTTAAATGTAGGTAGTATATTTACATTGAAATTTTTAAAAAACAATTTATTGCTAACTAATGTGACTTAGAAAAGACATCTTAATGACCGTTGGGATGTTCTTATTTTTCAGCAAGGTGAAAAAATTATTCAGGAGTTTCTATCCAAGGTGAAGCAAGTGCCCTTTACTGAAATGTCGGAAGAAAACATTAAAATAAAGTTAAAACAGCTGAAAGCTGAAGTAATAGCAAAGAATAATAGTTTTGTAAATGAAATCATTTCACGAATAAAGGTTACTACATGAAAGAAAACCCAGGAATGGAATGAAAATAGTATTATAAGCTATTGTCTGTAAGACTTTTGTATTGTTTTATAGTAACCCCTTTTCTGTAGTGTTTGACTAGTTGACTATCAATGCCCATTGAATATCAATTTAATAAAATATTTAGTAATAGTACATTTTCAAAGATCTTTATTTTGGAAATTGAGAGCTGTAACTAAGGACTATTTAAATGGACATGGAGCAAAATTTGCTGAATTTTATAAATAAAATCATGTAGTTTGTGGAATATCGAATGTGTTGTATTTCTTTGTACTAAGTTTTATTCATATTTGTTCTAATAAATAAGTGCCCAAAAGTCTTGTAAACTTGAAGAATCTGGAAGGCGCCATTGAAGATCACTTCCAATAGCTGAGCACAGTGGTATACCTGTAATCCTAGTGCCCCAGGAGGCTGAAGCCCCAGGATCACAAGTTCAAAGCCAGCCTCAACAATTTAATTAGCAAGGCCCTAAGCAACTCAGTAAGACCCTGTCTCTAATAAGATATGAAAGGGCTGGGAATATGACTTAAGTGGTTAAGTGCCACTGGCGTTCAATCCCCAGTCTCCACCCCACTTACTCCCCAAATTAATATCCAGTGATTTCTCAGTGTCCATCAGCTGACTGCATGTACTTTAGCCAAGGGATTTATTTATAATATTTATATATATATATATATATATATTAGTTGTAGTTGGATACAATACCTTTATTTACTTATTTATTTTTATGTTGTGCTGAGGATTGAACCCAGTGCCTCACACATGGTAGGCTAGTGTTCTACCACTGAGCCACAACCCCAACTCACCAAGGAATTTATTAATTCAGAGTCTGAGTATGACCTTGCACTCAACCTGCTATTCACTCACCTCTAATCTGTGGTGAGACTTAGAAATCTGGATTTTAACAAAGCATTACTTTGGGAATCTTGATTTAATCTATTATTTTATAGGAAAAAAATGAGAGGTTAAGAGTTAAGGGCTTGGTTGTGCACCATGTGGGGGTTGAAGAACAGTCTTCAGTAAATAAATTGTAGTGAGATGGGGAGGGGGGATATCCATATAGAAACTAATAAAATTGTACTCCATGTAATATATAAAAATCAAATCCAGTGAATTTTAGACTAAATGTACAAAACTATCAAGCCTTTAGTGCTTGGTTTATAGTTCTGTACAAGATAATACTTAAATACTTTTATATCTTTGGGGGAAATTCCTTAAGTCACACATTTAGCTATATTGAAGTACAAAACAAAAGTATCACAAAGTAAAAAGACAAGACCCTTTGTGGAGCCAGTGAGGTGGTCCATGGTTCTAATCCAGCAATTGAGGTAGGATTGTAATTCAAGGCCAGTCTTGGCAACTTAGTGAGACCTTATTTCATAATAAAAAATGGGCTGGGGATGTAGCTCAGTGGTAGAGTGCTTCCCTAGCATGTGAGAGGCCCTCTGTTCAGTCCCTAGTATCAGACGCATACAAAGTCAAAGACCTTGTATTCAGATAAAGAATCAAAATCACTAAGGAAAGAAATATTTAAGGGTCTCCATACAGCCCAATAACAAAAAGAGAACTGGATTTAAAAGTGGGCAAAAAAATTAAATATTTTTCCAATGAAGATAAGTAAATAGTTATAGATGAAAAGAGATAGACAAGGGAAATGCAAGTTAAATCTCTGAAGAACTACCATTTAACAATTAGGATAGTTAAAAAATCAGATGGTAAGCATTGGCGAGGATGTGGGAAAATTGGAACTCTCACACACTAGTGGTGGGAATGTAAATGATGTAACTGCTTTGGAAAACAGGCAGGTCCTCGATTACCTTAAGACCCAGCAATTCCTCACCTAAAGTACTTATCAGAAATAAAAATATTAAGTCCACACAAAAACTCGTACACAAATGTTTATAGTAGAATTGTTTGTGATATTTAAAAGGCAAAAACACCCCAAATGCCTGTCAGTGAGTGAAGATATCAACAAAATGTGGAATACCCATACAGTGGAACATTATTCTACCATAAAAGGAATGGAGAATTAACACATGGTAAAACTTGGATGAACCTTAAAAATTGTGCCAGGTGAAAAAAATCTCACAAGAGACTACATGTTATGTGATTCTGTTTGTACAACAATTCAGAATGGGGAAAGCTAGAGACAAAGTAGATATGTAGTGGTTTGAGGCCAGAGGGGGTAGGGTCACTAAAAGTTCCAGTATTAAAGCTGAGATGAAGGTTCTAAAATTGATGACTCTGTATCCATAAATGTTCCAAAAACCATTGAATTTTTTTGTGTGTATCTTAAATGGATAATCATGGTATATGAATTATAGCAATAAAGCTATTTTTAGTTTTAAGTTTCAGATACTTCACCCCAAAGGAAATAAGTAGTCCATAATCATGAAAAGTTCTTCAGTCCCAAGACAGAAAAATGAAAATAAAAACCATGCCAGGCCACTTCCACAATCTCCTCCTTTACCTCCTCCTCACCCCCCAGCTTGGCAACCATTTTTTTTCCCTCCATTCATATGAAGTTGAAAATAAGTGATGTTCAGGGGTCTGTTCTTGGGGAATGGAAACTATGAAGGAAAATAAAGTGATTAAGTCATGAGAGTGGTTGCTGATGGGAAGAAGGCAAATCAAGTCTCCAGAGGGCTGCTGTATTATTTTTCTACAAAATGTGGACTATCCATACGGTGGAACATGGGTTTGGAACTTTTAAGCTGTGCAAATTTGTTTATACATGTAATCTTTGGTATGAGAACAAGTTGAAATTTAAGCTTAATGCTTTAAAATAACTTACCATGTTATTTTTCTTCATCATCATTGATAATTTTACAGTCAGTCACATTTTGCTTTTCTTTTTTTGGATACCACAAGCTTGGAAAGAAGACAAACTTAAAGAAGAAAATTTAAAATGTGGAAACTCTTAATTGGTTTACAAAATCATTTAATCACAAGTGGGAAACTTTTTCATATAATTCAAAAAGCAATTCCAGTGAAATATTTCATCCCTTGGCTGTGAAAGAGTGTTTTTAGATTGCTGTATAAAAATATTTAAAAATGGAAATCAGTTCGTGGTTTTAGTTGTTAGGGCTACAAGAAATGGGGCGAGTCAATGTTGATTCCAAGGTAACATGTTATCTCTCAAGCTCTAGAAATCAGGCTACTTTCCCTTCTCTTAACAGGCTTAGTGTTTAGTTCTGAGATGTTTTTAAAAATGAAGAAACATAACAGATCTATATTCAACTTGAGCTGTATTTATTACATGAATATGCTAATAGAACAACCAGGCCTTCAATTAAAGAGTCCCCCTTCCTTTTGGAATGGAGCATGTAAAGCAAAATAAACTAATTTCTGACTGTCAAAGGAAGTTATATTTAAAATTTTTAATTGTGATTCTTTTTTGTCCCTCACTCAAGCATTGACATGGGTATCCAGAATAAACCTGAATATATAAATAAATATTCAACGACTTGGAACGCAACCATACTGTTGTCATAAAATCTGCTGGCCACAATTCTATTTTGGAGAAATTACTTGGTTTTTGTATTTTAAAATAGCACTAAGAATCCATCTAAGATGCAATTGTATAAAACAATTAAGAGTTTTCCCCCTTAGAATATTGTTTGGGGTTTAAAGGTTGCAACAAAACAGGAAAGATGTCTCAGGGTAGATATGTTTAAGAATCTTCAGCTCTTCCAACTTAGCTAGCCAGGTGACCAGGGTAGATATATTTAAAGAATAACTTGTTCCCTTTGGCATCTCAGTCTTCCACACACTAAGCACATCCTGTTAGACTTCTTCAGTATTAAATACATCTTCTATCCTTGGTCTTTCTGCATTTAGCTTTTTTGGGGAAGTGTGTTTTTACCCTCAGCATATGGTAAGAGCTGCTGATTCAGTATTGAATGGCTCTTTAAGCTTGTTAGTTACATTCTGTTGATTAAAATGTGTGCAGAATAGTCAGGAAAAACCAGTCCCTGATCTGAAATAAATTAAACATTGTTAATTAGCTTATGGGGAAGAACATATGAATAAAGAGCATTTTCATATACAAAGGAAATCTCTCATTGCCTTGTCAATTCCGTGTGTTTGGGTTAAGGAGCTAGGGTGTGGCTGGAGAAATGATGAAAGTGCCCAGAATGGTCCATGCATTTTTAGACTGAAACTGGAAGTGCAGCCAACTTAAAATAATAGTTTTCTGCCTGTCGTTGTCCCCTCCCTGTGTCCATGCTACTATCCTTGATAGACAGGACAGAAGTACTGCTTTCTCTTACTGCTCTACCTCAGAACGTACCTCTGACCAGTTTTACATTGTGAACATCCTGGTGCAGTGCTGGGCTGTGGCAGGGGAAATAAACCCTGTAGACAGGGTGCAGTGATTGTGATGGGTGCTTCCTGTTCTTTCAGAGAGAAATGGGAAGCCCTTGCCTTACATTTGCCTCAGCAGTTTCCCCAGCCTGGTGACAACAGTAACTATAGTTAATAACTTGTTCCCCTTAAAGTCTCTGTTCTACATACTGAGCACATCCTGATAGACATCTTCAGACGATATTCAGAATATGATCAAATTTAATGTATGTCAGTATATTTTCACTTTGGTGTGTGGTTTGTCTGAACTGGAGTATCCTACACATCTGTCATCTAGCCTAGCTCATCTAGCCGTGCTGTGAACCACGTGGTGATGGTGGGGGTGGGGAGTGACTTGTTTGTGCCTGAGGGCCATACTGGAGGGATCAGTTAGATGTGCCTAGTGAGACTGCAGGTGTGACTGGGCTGCCTGTTTTTTGGTTCTGGGGCTCCAACCCAAGGCCTCTAGCTAGATAAGTGTTCTCCTGGGGAGCTACTGTTACGCTCGAATTCGGGACCTCCAAAAGACCACCAGAGACCAAGATCCATGTAAACAGCAAAGAGGTGTTTATTGCGAGCTAGCTCGGTCCTCCGCACACACACAGCAACTGGTGATGCTGAGAGGCTCCCAAGCCCAGGGTTTGCAGCAGTTTTATACATTCTTTGGAGAAGGCAGGGACCCCCACATACATCATAGCATCTCTTAGCAAATCATCACACACCACGGGAAAATCAAATAACAACTTTAAAACATGATTAGCACATTCACTGGCGGGAACAAGTTGGGTAGGAGTGATTGGTTACTACAAAAGGGGGATACGGGCTAGGGATGTGGCTTAAGTGGTAGCGCACTCGCTTGGCATGCGTGCGGCCCGGGTTCTGTAAGGGTCCGGCGGAACGTTGGAGAAAGAGACCACACAAGAGACTGGCTCCATGAAATTGGCAAAAGGGGATTTTATTGGGGATCCATTCCAGCGCGCTGGGACTCTGTGCTCACTCAAGAAGGGAGAGCAGCCCAGAGCCCAGAGCAGAGGTCAAGAGGAGCTTAAGTACACTTTTTGGAGAGGGCGGTGGGCTTTGCATACATCAGAACAAATCATCATGAGGCGAGGGAAAATTGAACAACATCTCTGAGTCAGGATTAGTACATACATTGGCGGGAACAACCTGGGCAGGGGTGACTGGTCATTTCTAAGCGAGGTACAAATTTAAACTGATTGGTTTTGGAGCCTAGAGGCTTACGTGCCATGTTACCTGGAGCCCTTAGCTATTAAACAACCAGGGAATCAATGGAGATATTTACTGGGCAGTTCCAGCATTGTCCTAACAGCTACAGAGATTACAGGTTCCGGGGATAGCAGAGGAATTTTAACAATACCTAGTCTTTACTTTTTAGCCCAGGCCTTGCCATTTAGAGACCTTACAATGCCCGGTCTTTTACACTTTAACTCAGACTTTTGCAGATTAGAATCAGCTTAGAAATTTTACCTTTACAGTTCGATCCTCAGCACCACATACAAACAAAGATGTTGTGTCTGCCAAAAACTAAAAAATAAATAAATATTAAAAATTTTTTTAAAAAGTGGGGGGGGGGATTCATTTGAACTGATTGGTTCAAGCCAAGAGGGGTGTTCGTGCTGAACTACATGGTTTCCCAACACCTTATCAACCACCATAAACTACTGGGAGGGTCATCTGACATCCCAAGTATTTCCCTGTCTCATGCTGATTGGTGGCTGCTAGGGAGTTACTATGGGTCTCCTCCTAGCCTGACTGAGTCAGGGACACCTGGTGCCTCAGACCTCTCCGGTTCAACTCAGCAGGGTGGGCATGTGCCTAGGAGTGCTCTGTGGGTCTTTCCAAGGACAAAGGTCATGTCTCTTCCTTGGACAGGCTTTGCTCTGAGGTAGAGGCTGGTTTTTCACTACACACCTAGCCCCTCGATTGTCCTAATTTTTATTTCTAAACTTGATGACTAGAAGAGCACACTATGCTGCCTTTAGTTCACTTCAATAAGGTGAAGAGATTAGAAACTCCATTAAATCATTAAATTTAGAAAGAAGCTATTAGTTTCTTCATTCTAGCAAGAGGACAATGGCAGTGGATTCCTTGGTGTATAGAATCCATCAGTAAACACAGCCATTGTAATTAGTCTATGATATCACACTGTTGTGTTTATTTCCTGGAATTAAAAAAATTTTTTTAGTTGAACTTGGACACAATACATTTGTTTTTCTTATTTTATGTGGTGCTGGGGATCCAACCCAGTGCCTCATATGTGCAAAGCAATTGCTCTACCACTGAGCCACAATCCCAGCCCCTATTTCCTGGAATTTTGTTGACACTTAATTGTTAGATAAATTTTATGAATGAGGGGCTGGGGATGTGGCTCGCCTGGTGTGCGTGCGGCCTGGGTTCGATCCTCAGCACCACATACCAACAAAGGATGTTGTGTCCGCCGAGAACAAGAAAATAAATGTTGGAAAATTCTCTCTCTCTCTCTCTGTCTCTCTCTCTCTAAAAAAAAAAAAAAAAAAAAAAAAAAAAAAAAAAATTATGAATGATCTTGAATGGAGATATCTTAAAAGATAAACGCAGCCAATTCCCTCTTAAGATTGGGAGCCATCTCCTCACCAAGGCATGAAAAGTTAATTTCGGCTTGACTAGTAGTTATTATTTACATTGTACAGATGAAATCTAGGTTCAGAAGGTCAGTCATGTACCCAGGTCACACAGCCACTAAGTAACAAAGTTGAGATTTGTACCTCAGCACCCTGTCTCCAGAACCTACATTTTTTTTTAATTTAAAAACTTGAAATATGGTTGGGAATCTGAGATGTACATGTGTGATCTCATCTTTCTAAATAATAAATGTCAAAATGAGTGATGTAGGCAATGCAACTGGAATTAAGAAAAACAGAAGTGTTGTGGTTGTGATGGGCAAAAGGTGTGACTTATGCAGTCCAGGGGGAGAAATAAAGAATGTCCACGTGCTTCTGCCCTTTTCAATGCTGTATTCACTCAAAGCATTCAATATAATTTCACTCTATAGGACAATTCTAGATTAATTAATTCACAGTAAACAATTCTAGATTAATTCTAAACATTGTAAATATAATCATGACAGGCTCATGACAGACATTCCCTCTGTGTGTTAAATTCAGGTGTCTGGGGCTGGGGATGTGGCTCAAGCGGTAGCACGCTCACCTGGCATGCGTGCGGCCCGGTTCGATCCTCAGCACCACATACCAACGGAGATGTTGTGTCTGCCGAGAACTAATTCTCTCTCTCTCTCTCTCTCTCTCTCTCTCTCTCTCTCTCTCTCTCTCTCCTCTCTCACTCTCTCTCAAAAAAAAAATTCAGGTGTCAATCAAAAGTCCCAAGCCTTAGGCTTGAAGTCCAGCAGATGCACACTCAGACCACGGTGATCAGGTCTAGAACCAAGGCAGGCTCCAAGGGTGGAGCTGACAAGTTGTGGCTCTCACCAGGGTCAAGATGTGGCTGTAGAGTTTGAGAGCGGTGAGGAAGATGCAGAGGATCAACAAATGATGAAAAGTATTGAGATGTCAGTCCAGATCCTCATCAGGCTCTCCAGCTTGTGTGCATCAATATTGGCTGGCTGAATGTCTATTCATTTGCTCTATTCTTTGTACTAAATTTGGAGGCTTTTGACACTCCCCCCCCCCTTCAATCCTTATCAGCTGCCACTGGATTTCTAGTGACATCATTTACCCTGGGGTTAAACATTAGGTCTGGTGGTCCCCACCCAGATCTTTTTTGTCTTTCCCTGTAATGGGGCAAGGACAACCTGCAAGAGGCTTCACTTGGAATTTATAGGGGCAGGAGGAAGTGACTTGTTTGTGCCTGAGGACCATACTGGAGGGCTCTGTTAGATGCATCTTCAGGTTTCATTGGAGTTTTTAAAATGGAGTTGCTTAAGCTCAGGCCCAAGGCCATCCTCACAGGTGTGTACCAGAAGATCTGTATGTTCTATTATACACCAAGAATGCTCCCCGAACTGTAAGGAATAACCCTGGTGATTCTTTTTTTTTTTTTTTAAAGAGAGAGAGAGAGAGAGAATTTATTTATTTATTTTCGGCGGACACAACATCTCTGTTTGTACGTGGTGCCAGGGGAGCGCGATACCGCTTGAGCCACATCCCCAGCCACCCTGGTGATTCTTTTTATTACTCTGCTTTGAATATGCACTTACTGAGTAAATTTTGGATGACGAAGTGTTGAAGTGTTCTGGGTTGGATATGTGGTCGGTGTCCCCCAAAAGCTCCTCTGTTAATGCAGAAATGTTCAGAGGTGAAAGGATTGCATTTTGAGAGCTGTGACCTAATCAGCCCATCCTAATTGAATGGACTGACTGGGTGGTAACTCTCATCTCCCCTCCCCTTCCCACCCCTCTTGGCTACCATAAACTGAGCAGCTTCCTTCCACCACGCAGGTTCCCAAAAGCTTGGTCCTTGCCCCTCAAGGCAATCCAATAACAGGACAATGTTTTGAGTAAAAGGAAAGAAGAAGGTTTATTGCTTTGCTAGCAAAGGAGAAACACAGAGGACTCCTGTCCCAAAGGCTGTGATTCTGCCTGTCAGCAGGAACAGGGGACTTTTAAGGAGGTGATTCAAAGGCTCCGTTCTCTGTTGTAATTCACTTGTTAATTTGGGAGATAGTCCTTTCTGAGATCTTTGGGTACCATCCCCAAAGTCTGGATTACTTCCTATGGTGGGTGTGTACTCAGGGACTGATAACTCTGCCTACTTGGGAAAGAAAGGTAATCCTGTGTCCCCCTGAGATTAGGGAGAAGAAGATCAGGGAGGATCAGGGAGAGAGGAAGAGAAAGAATCGTCCATTTTAAGAATCAGTAGCAGTGGCAGAGCAGCAAGGGCTGTATTCAAAGCATAAAGTGAGTCACTGTTAACTTCTGCCATGAAGTTTTGCCTCTCCTTGGACCCAGAGCAATGGAATTGGCTGACCGTGGACTGAATCTCTGAAACGGAGCCAAAATAAACTTTCCCTTCTCTTAAATTGTCTTTTGATCACAGAGATGCAAAGCCGACTAACACAGTGAGCCACTGTGGTCTGGACACACTGGGAATTGAAGTGAGCTCCACTGTGGGTTTTTTTATTTTTATTTTTTTATTTTTTGGTACCGGGGTTTGAATTCAGATTTGTATTTTATTTAGAGACAGGGTCTCACTGAGTTGCTTAGCACCTCTCTTTTGTTGAGGCTGACTTTGAACTTTGATCCTCCTGCCTCAGCCTCCTGAGCTGCTGGGATTACAGGCGTGCGCCACCGCACCCATCACCCAGCGGCACTGTGGTTTATTAAGAAAACTGTTTGCCTTGGGATGAATCCTTGATTCACCATTTAGCTGTATGACTTGTAAATTGGTTACTTCTCTTCCTGTTTTTGTTGTGGTGGTTTTTACCCTCTTCTGTAATTTAAGGGAAGAGGATGATTAGAGTTCTCAAATGCCATACTTGTGTTACCGCTGTTGACCGGTGACGGTGACGAGTCCTGAGTCCTTGCTTCCCCAATGTTGAAGAATAACACCAGTGAACACGCTGAGGCAAGGTCAGAGTAGAAATTAGAAGTTTATTAAAGGACAGCAGAAAAGACTTCTCCCGGAGGAAGAAGGGGACCCAAGAGGTAGAATCCGTGGAAGTGCGGTTGTCTCCCCTTTTTATAGTTTTGGTGATGGAATGTAAGGGGGAAGGGTTGGGACACAGGTGGGCCAAACAAGTAATCTGGGCCAGAAGGACTTCATTAACACTTCTTTGGGATGGGCTATCTCCCAATCTGTTGGGGACTGTTTCCTGGGTTCCATTAACATTCCTTTGGGGTGGACTTTGGCCTAGGGCCTTTCCATTCCATGAGTTGTCCTGCGTTTCCCGGAATCATTATCAGCATGGCCTCCATTTTGTATTTCACTGGATATGATATTAGACCCTATTTACCTAACTACACTGACTACCTAATTTTAAATCTGGCTTCACTTGTAAGGCCAGGAAGGTGCAAGATATAAATAGTGGAATTAAGGTGAGATTCCCAACCTAAAAACAGTGGCTTCTGTTAGGTCGGTGGCAGCAACTTAGAACAAAGCAGCCCGCATGGGAAAAGAACGTCAATCAGGCGCCCAGCGGAAACGCCTGTCAATCAGCAGGTCCCCCTGGCCAATCCTGGAGTTCAGCCAACTTTCCTGACCAACTCCAACGGGACAAGGGACCCTAAGAACACCTTTTCCTGTCCCAAGCCCTTCTATTCCTGCTGGAAGCCCCATAGAAGTCCAGTCCGGTCAAGCTCCAACACGGTTTCTCCTCAGACCCTTCTCCTGTCCCCTCTGTGGGCCTGATCAAGTTCCGCCCAGGAGTTGTAAGGGTTTGGCGAAACGTAGGAGGAAGAGACCACCAAGAGACTGACTCATGCAATTGCAGAAGGGGATTTATTGAGGATCCATTCCATCTCGCTGGGGCTCCGTGCTCACTCAAGAAGGGAGAGCAGCCCAGAGCCCAGAGCAGAGGTTAAGCAGTGCTTAAGTACACTTTTTGGGGAGGGCGGGGGCTTTGCATACATGGGAACAAATCAGCATGAGGCGTGGGAAAATTGAACAACAACTCTCATACATGATTAGCACATTCATTGGTGGGAACAGGTCTGGCGGGGGTGATTGGTCACTCCTAAGTGGGGTACACATTTAAACTGATTGGTTTGGGCCTTGAATGCCTACATGCCAGGCTACACAGGGTCCTAGGTTATTAAACAACCAGAGGGTCAGGGGGAATATTTACTGGGCAGTTCCGGGTATTGTCCTAACAGCTACAGGAATTTCAGGTTCTGTGTGCAGTTCAGAAACTTTACAATACCTAGTCCTTTACATTTTAACTCAGGCTTTGCAGCTTAGAAACTTTACCCTTTCAGAGTGATATCTCAATAAAGCAGCCCTTTTTAAATCTGCCTCCTTTGGTCGCCGCCCACCTCCCTGATCTGACAGCTTTAGGCCTGAATCTGGTTGAAGATGACTAGTTTTGTACCCTCGGATGTTCTCTAATAGTTCACGATTCTGTGAAATGATTTATTTCATTCACAATGAAAAGAAGCTCCAGCTGCAGTCTGTGTCAGCATCCAAATAGCCACCCCAAGGTGGTCTCCCACCTCTGTCCTCCTCTAAGTATTAATATTCCAGGTCATATTTTTCTAATCAGCAATGGAGCACTTTGCTGCTCCATTTGTTGTAATTAGCTGTGATCCTGTAAAGGTAAAATTTCTAAGCTGCAAAAGCCTGAGTTAAAGTGTAAAAGGCTGGGCATTGTAAAGTCTCTAAATTGCAAGGCTTGGGCTAAAAAGTAAAAGACCAGGTATGTTAAAATTCCTCTGCTACCCCCGGAACCTGTAATCCCTGTAGCTATTAGGACAATACCCGGAACTACCCAGTAAATATTTCTCCTGGTTCCCTGGTTGTTTAATAGCTAAGGGCTCCAAGTAGCTCGGCACGTAAGTATCCAGGTCCCAAAACCAATCAGTTTAAATGTGTACCCCGCTTAGGAGTGACCAATCACCCCTGCCCAGACTGTTCCTGCCAATGAATGTACTAATCCTGTCTCAGAGTTGTTGTTCAATTTTCCCTCGCCTCATGATGATTTGTTCTGATGTATGCAAAGCCCCCCCCCCCCGCCCTCTCCAAAAAGTGTACTTAAGCTCTGCTTGACCTCTGCTCTGGGCTCTGGGCTGCTCTCCCTTCTTGAGTGAGCACGGAGCCCCAGCGCGCTGGAATGGATCCCCAATAAATCCCCTTCTGCAATTGCATGAAGCCAGTCTCTTGTGTGGTCTCTCCCTCCAATGCTCTGCCAGACCCTTTACAATCCTAGTGTTACCAATGTTTACCGGTAATGAGTCCTTGCTTCCCCGAATGCTGAAGTACAACGCCAGAGAAGGGCGACAAGGCAGGTGTAGAGTGGAAAGTAGAAGCTTTATTAAAGGACAGCAGAAAAGACTTCTCCCTGGAGGAAGAAGGGGACCCAAAAGGGCGATGTCTTCCTTTTTTTATAGCTAAGGTCTTCTTTCAGCTGTCTCACACTCCTTTTCTTTGTTTCCCTTTATCTTTCAGTGATAGAATGCTGGTGGGAAGGTCCAAAAGGTGGGAGATAGGTGGGCTGGAGGAGTAACAAGGGCAGGAAGGACCTGGGGCAGCTTTTGATTAGCACCTCCTTGTCTTATGAGAGCTGCTTCATTAATATTTCCTTAGGATGGGTTCAAAAGACTTGGGGACATTCAATTTCCCCAAGTGCTGCTTTGCTTTCCTGGACTCCATTCTCTATAATGGCCTCCATTCTTTATTTTATTCATATTTATATTAGACCTGATTTACCTAACTACACTAACTACCTATCTTTAAATCTGGCTTCACTAGCAGCCCTGGTCCATTGAGGCTTAGAAACACTCAGTGTGGGCTGGGGATGTGGCTCAAGTGGTAGCGTGCTCGCCTGGCATGCGTGCGGCCCAGGTTCGATCCTCAGCACCACATACCAACAAAGATGTTGTGTCCGCCGAGAACTAAGAAATAAATATTAAAAAAAAAAAAAAAGAAACACTCAGTGTTTTCCCTGAGGCCTTCTTGGTGACCACTTCACAAGAATCAGACTAGGAGCTGGGGGTGGGGGGGTAGGGGGGTGGGGGGTTGGTGGCACACACCTATAATCCCAGCTATTCAGAAGACTCAGGCAGGAAAATAGAAAGCTCAAGGCCAGACTGGGCAATATAGCCAGACTCCCTCAAAAAATAAAAAGGGCTGGGATATAGCTCAATGGTAGAGCATCCCTGGGGTCAGTCCCTAGTACAGACATGGAGGGAAAAAAAAGACCTAATGAGCTAGGCAGGGTGGTTCATGCCTGTAATCCCAGCAGTTTGGAAGGCTGAGGCAGGAGGATCTCCAGTTCAAGGCCAGCCTCAGCAATTTAGCAAGGCCCTAAGCTAAATTGAGACCCTGTCTCTGAATACCAAATGGGGCTGGGGATGTGGTTCAGCGGTCGAGTGCCCTTGAGTTCAAAAAATATTTTAAAAAATATTTTTAAAAAAAGACCTAATGAATTCCAAGCAGAGGGGAACAGGGGAGGAGCTGGTGAACAATCTGTGATTACCTGATTACTGTAGGAAGAGAAGGCAAGATGGTTGGAATAAAGTAACACTTCCAAGCCTACAGTAATCAGGTAATCACAGACTTAGGGGGAAAAAGAAAGTAATTTGGGCCCTTCAGCATTGAGTATGACTCAGGTAGCTTGCAAGATTGGCTAATAGAAGTTTAAACATGGACAGGTCCTGAGGAGGGATGAGTACAAGTTAAAACAGATGATGTTGAATCACCATGAGACCACTGACTCCAATTTTAAATCAAATTAAAATGAGCTTGTATTTGTGTACACTGGAGCTGGCCAGGACTGTCTCTCCCGAAAGCCCTGGGCTGGAGATCAGTACCCCAGCTCTCCAGGAACAAAGTTTAGTTGTAGGTGGGCACAATACTTTTATTTCATTTTTATGTGGTGCTGAGGATCAAACCCAGCGCCCCACACATGCCAGGTGAGCGCTCTACCTGTGAACCACAACCTCAGTCCTACATGTTTTTTTTTAAATATCTTTATTTATTTATATATTTATTTATGGAGTACGGGGGATTGAACTCAGGGGCACTCGACCACTAAGCAACATCTCCAGCCTGATGTTGTATTTTATTTAGAGACAGGGTCTCACTGAGTTGCTTAGTGCCTCGCTTTTGCAGGGCTGGCTTTGAACTTTCGATCCTCCTGTCTCAGTCTCCCGAGCTGCAGGGATTACAGGCATGTGCCACCACGCCTAGCTGTCATCACATTTGAGGTGGGACTTCCCTGAACAGGTGTGTAGGGAAAAACCAGGCAGGACACCAGATGGGAAACAGAAAGCAGGTTTATTTGGCTGCAGCCAGGTTCAGAGGGCACAGCTTTCGCTCTAGTCAATCAATCCCCCAACCCTGAGTTCAGTTTCAAAACTTTATGTAAGGGGAGGGGCTCAGAACTTCACAGTCTGCAGAAGTTCACATAAAAGCAGCTTTTTCTTTTACTGTTTTGGGCAAGTGAACCCTTCAAGGACAGCACCCTGAGAAGAGGAGAGCTTCTAGGGCCCTTTCTACCCTCCCCCTGCCAGCTGTTACCCAGGAGCCCAATTAGTAACTTCTTCTCTTTGAAATGTAAACATCTCTGTGTAGCTCAGGCTCTAGGCCAGTGGCCTTGTTAAAGGATCTGCCTTTCTTATCACACTTTGCATTCGCAAACACTTCTACAAACTATTGTGTGTGTTGTTCCTTATACTAGATAGTCCATACATGTTTGTGACAGACTAGGAAAGGGATGTTTAGCACCTGGAGCGCTGATCTCTTCCAGGCCAGTGTAAGGTAGAGCAACAGGAAATAGGAAGTTTAACTACATGGAATCCTTTTGTAGAGACTTTTCTCAATGATGGTGAAGGGTTCTGGAGAAGCTTAATTAAGAATTTTCTGTGGAGGGGGGTGCAGCTACACTGTGATAACCAGTAACCAGGTAACTGTGGGTAGATGCATTTGCCCCTCTCCAGATTCCCCTTATCATCTTGGGAAAGTTTCTAATATTATTTTGGGGGTAGAGCAAACCCTGCTCTGTCTGCCCTTAGCTGACATTTCTGCTGACCACAGGGTCTCAGAAGCTGAACTCTCTTGCCCATCTTCCTTTCTCCGGGTCTGTTTTCCCACTCCCATCTCTGTGAAGGGCAATTCATCTTTTAACTTCTAATTTTCTAGTATGGCCGCTAAACCTGTAAGTCTGAGAGCTGGCTTAGCTGTCTAATTTCCCCTGAGAGGTGTTCTTCCCTTAATTCTGAAGGGTCTTGTTTTTCTTTTTTTTTTATTATTTTCTTTATTGGTTGTTTTTTTTTTTTTTTTTCTTTATTGGTTGTTGGGGTCTTGTTTTTCATCAAGTCCAAGGACATTTCCCTAAGCTTTTGTCATTTAAAATCCCAGGCCTCAGCCAGAGCGCACTTGACCCTTCACCCTAATGGGTCACCCAAAGCCAATACAAAACAAACTTAAAAAAGATATTTGCCAGGTGTGATGGAGCACACCTGTAATCCTAGTGTGTAATCCCAGCGGCACTGGAGGCCGGTCATTTGCCTTAACAGGGTCCCTATAGTTTCATCAGTACAGCATTTATTTGCCTAACACTCCTGAGGCCCTGGGTCCCATCCCCAGCATGGCAAAAAAGAAAAACCCCAAACCCACTCCTATATCTGGGGAGAAGGAATAAGGAAATGTGGAGTGACTGCTGTGGGGTACAGGTTTCCTTGGGGCATGATAGAAATGTACTAAAATTATATAAAACTCTCTAAATACACTGGGAATCACTGAAGTGTATGCTTTAAATGGGAAAACTACGTGGTATATAAATTATAGCTCAATAAAATTGTTTTTAAAATGTTAGGTAAAACTTGACATAGGCAACGCCATTTTGAAGCATATCCTCCATTTTAGAACAAGAGTCACCTCAAGGTCATTCTGACTCAACCTGACCTAAACCCCAGACAATACTCCACCATCAGGCAAAGAAACCCCAGATGCACCATAAGAAAGGAAATGGTTTTCTGGGACTAAAAACACCTAGTTCCTTGTGCAGGTGACACCACCCAGACCCTTCCCTGAAAAGCCCCTAGCAAGGACTTAATTCCCCTCCCTTAATCCTCTATATCTACCTCAAACTGTAAGTGGAGGATGGTCTCAGGCTCCTCTGGGCACCTCCCTGCAGGTTTGTCCCAAATAAACTTGTTACTGTTGAGCTGTTGTTACTGCCAGGGAGTCCCAAACAAAGAATTGAGCAGTTCACACAAGTAACAGGCAAAGTATGGATTTTTTTGAAGGTGGAGGTGAAAAACCAGCCTCTACCTCAGAGCAAAGCCTGTCCAAGGAAGGGACATGACCTTTGTCCTTGGAAAGACCCACAGAGCACTCCTAGGCACATTCCCACCCTGCTAAGTGGTTTATCTACAAATAACAGGGGAGATCTGCTGTGCCAGGTGTCCCTGACTCAGTCAGGCTAGGTGGGGACCCATAGCAACCCCCTAGCAGCCACCAATCAGCATGAGACAGGGAAATACCTGGGATGCCAGATGACCCTCCCAGTAGTTTATGGTGGTTGATAACATATTGGGAAACCATGTAGTTCAGCACGTACACCCCTCTTGGCTTAAACCAATCAGTTCAAATGAATTCCCCTCTTGTAGTAACCAATCCCCCCTACCCAACTTGTTCCCACCAGTGAATGTGCTAATCATGTTTTAGAGTTGTTTTATGATTTTCCTGAAGTGTGTGATGATTTGCTAAGAGATGCTATGATGTATGTGGGGGTCCCTGCCTTCTCCAAAGAATGTATAAAACTGCTGCAAACCCTGGGCTTGGGAGCCTCTCAGTGTCACCAGTTGCTGTGCGTGTGTGCGGAGGACCGAGCTAGCTCGAAATAAACACCTCTTTGCTGTTTACATCGATCTCGGTCTCTGGTGGTCTTTGGGGGGTCCTGAATTCGAGCATAACAAAGGTGGAAGTAGCAATCTGCAAGGTAGAGTGGAGTGGGCTGAGGGGACACAACTTGTCTCCCTGTTTCGTCCTCCTGCTGTATCCTTCTTATACTCTGCCTCCACCATCTTGGTGTCCCTGAACTCCTACCTAACACAGCCTCTCCTCTCCTCTCTATTTCCTTCATTTGCTTCTTTCCTCACAAAAAAAAAAATAAAAATGTAGCAGCTTAGTTGAGTGTGGTGGCACTGTAATCCCAGCAACTCAGGTGTTATGCTCGAATTCAGGACCCCCAAAGACCACCAGAGACCCAAGATCGATGTAAGCAGCAAAGAGGTGTTTATTGCGAGCTAGCTCGGTCCTCTGCGTGCACACACAGCAACTGGCGACGCTGAGAGGCCCTGAGCCCAGGGTTTGCAGCATTTTTATACATTCTTTGGAGAGGGCAGGGACTTCACATACATCATAGCAAATCATCACACACCACGGGAAAATCAAATAACAACTCTAAAACATGATTAGCACATTCACTGGCGGGAACAAGTTGGGTAGGGGGGATTGGTCAGAACAAAAGGGGTATTGGTTTGAACTGATTGGTTTGAGCCAAGTGGGGTGTACGCGCTGAACTACATGGTTTCCCAATATGTTATCAACCACCATAAACTACTGGGAGGGTCATCTGGCATCCCAGGTATTTCCCTGTCTCATGCTGATTGGTGGCTGCTAGGGGGTTGCTATGGGTCCCCACCTAGCCTGACTGAGTCAGGGACACCTGGCACAGCAGATCTCTCCTGTTATTTGTAGATAAACAACTTAGCAGGGTGGGAATGTGCCTAGGAGTGCTCTGTGGGTCTTTCCAAGGACAAAGGTCATGTCCCTTCCTTGGACAGGCTTTGCTCTGAGATAGAGGCTGGTTTTTCACAGGAGGCTGAGGCAGGGGGATTGCAAGTTTGAGGACAGCCTCAGTAACCTAGAGAGACCTGTGGCAACTTTGCAAAAGCCTGTCTCAAATTAAAAAGTAAAAAGAACTGAGGATGTAGTGCCTCTGGCTTTTGTCCTCAGTGCAGAAAGAAGGGAAGAAGGGAGGAAGATAGCTCCTAATCCTCGGGCCCCTCCTTCTGCTAAAGGAGCCACCTTCCACCAATTTCCACGCAGAGTCTGATCACAAGGTCATTAAGTAAAATAGAAAAGGATAATAAATTTTTATGTGTTCAGAAACGGTTTCTCTCCTCCCCTGCTCATAGGGTTGATTAACTTCATTGGAAATAATGATTTTCAGCCTGGGATCTAAGTGGTAATTACTGAGCGTGCACCTTGTTTATAGACTTTCTTTGGAAAACCATAATCCTTATTAACAGGGTCCTTTTCTCTCCCCCACTCTCTCCATTTTTCCTTGGTGTGAGAACTGACAAGCTGGAAAATAAATGAGCTGGAAGAAAAGTGGTTTCTTTTTTCAAAGAGTTGTGTCATATTTCCAAAGGGCAGTGCTATAAGTACGGTTGGTCCTCCCTTTAGAAAAGAATCTGTTTCAATGACACTTCAATGACAGCCGCTGCAGGGGAGAAATGCAGTTCAGGATTTACCCAGGCAGTCACTGGCCAAATTCCTTCCTTCCTAGAATTTTGCTGACAGAGGCCCCCACCGTCATCTCTAGCAGCTTTTTGAGGCCATTACCACTTGAGATTTTTCTCAATAGACAGTGAGGGTTCTCTTAATGATACTCTGGCTCAGACCTGCTTGAACTCATTTGACGTCTGTCTCTTCTTCCTCTTTATATGACAGAGACCCCTATTTGTCCTTAACTGGCTTGCACAGGCCTCAAAGCCAGCCTTTCCCTGAGGCTCAGGGGTAGGGAAGCACCTGAGCAATTCTTCTATGTGATTTGGAACACTTGGCAGTTCTGAAGGGGCTGCTAGTCACAGGGTCCGTTGTACTGGCCACAGAGGTGGCCAGTGGTCCAAGCTGTGACATCAGAGTTTATATGTACATTTGGGAGGGAGATGCTCTTCTTCCTCCACCCTGGTTTGACTTGGATGTTTCTGGGACTGTTCATAGGCATGTCCCTGTAAAGGTATGGCGAAACGTTGGAGGGAGAGACCACCCAAGGGACTGACTCCATGCAATTGGCAAAAGGGGATTTATTGGGGATCCATTCCAGCGCGCTGGGGCTCCGTGCTCACTCAAGAAGGGAGAGCAGCCCAGAGCCCAGAGCAAAGGTCAAGCAGAGCTTAAGTACACTTTTTGGGGAGGGCTGGAGGCTTTGCATACATCAGAACAAATCATCATGAGGCGCGGGGAAATTGAACAACAACTCTGAGACGTGATTGGCACATTCATTGGTGGGAACAGATCGATCGGGCGGGGGTGATTGGTCATTCCTAAGCGGGGTACACATTCAAACTGATTGGTTCTGGCCCTGTGACAAACTGCACAGGGCCCTAGGCTAAATGGCCAGTAGGGTGTTGTCTTAACTATCTCAGGAATCTGGGTGTAACAGAGGAACTTAATAATACCTAATCTTTTACATTCAAGCTTTCCAGTTTAGAAACTTTACCCTTTCAGTCCCCACACCCCACATATCATGTAGCCATCCCAAGGAAACCATCAGCAGGAAATAAGAATGAGGTCAACACACAGAGGGAGGAGAGCTAGAGATGCTGGGGAAAGGTGGAAATGAAGCAAAAGTGAGCTGATGGCGGTAATGGGATTCTTAGGGTTTCTGAGGCCAGCTCCACTTCTGGACTTCTGATTCATAAGGCCAACCAGTGCCCTTTTGGTGTTAGCTGGTCTCTGATTCTCCAACACCAGCTTGGTATCCAACATTTCCATCTAATTCTGATACTATCTGGAGTCAACTGAGATCACATAGGGGTTAAGGGCTCAATCCCAAAAGACTGCTTCCATTTCAGATGCCAGTCCCAAATAGCATCCTGGACATGAAGGGAGCCACTGGCAAGTGGAGCCATGTCCCATCCTCCCTGCACTGGGTCCTAGTGGGGAGCTTGGGCTGCTTGGAGCACCTTCTTTATATCACCCAGAGACACCGTGGGAACTAGCAAAACCCTGGAAGGAAGATGAAATCTTTGCACTGAAGCATAAAGAGCTAAAATCCCTGAGCTCTGCTGCACACAGTGGAACACGCTTGTATTCCCAGCAAGGAGGTTGAGGTAGGAGGATCACAAGTCTGAGGCCAGCCTCAGTATTTTGGCAAGGCTCTAAGTAGCTCAAACAATACCCTGGCTCAAAATAAAAATATATATATAAAGAGCTGGGGATGAGAGTCAGTGGTAAACCACCTCTGATTCAATTCCCAGTACCTAAATAAATAAATAAATAAAAATCCCTGAGGTCACTAAAGACCAGAGTTACAGTATGAGTTTAATGGCTTGCAATGAAAGCATGAATTGGATCATGA